>NC_137464.1:73788372-74084555 GCF_964235325.1 Thermobia domestica
ATAACGCATTTACCAACGTAAAAACGGAATATTTAACCAGTAATGTATGTAAATTTCCCTTCTCAGATCATGATGCCGTGCTAGTCAATCTAAGTAAAACAAAAGTAGGATCCTGCATTTTTAGTTTTTCCATCACCAAACTAGGCCCATCACAGAGTTTCGTTCAACTATTATCGTGTATAAACTGGGAAGTAAACATTAAGTATGACAATTTAAATGACAGCGATACATTTGATCTTTTTTTTTAAAAAATAAGTTTTTAAATATTTTTGAAAGGTGTGTGAATAAAATGGTGGTCCGGTATAATTCATAAAAAAAAGTTAAATAATAGGACATGGTATACCCCAGAACTCTCTGCTATGAAAGCTAAAGTAATGCAGTATTATAATATATATATATATATATATATATATATATATATATATATATATATATATATATATATATATATATATATATATATACAGGGTGGTTCAGTAATGTTGGACAGCCCTGAATAAATCGGAAACCAGAAGAGATATTAGCAAGAATTTGGTGGATCCAGATACTTGTGGAAGGGGGACGTCCTTTGAGGTACCACACAATGTTACCAGGTCACCAGTGTTGCCAGCTCAGTATAAAGTTGTATTATTTTAAATAGAACATATAAAAGTTTATGCCATCAAAAAAATTAGTACAGAATGTGAATACCAACAAGCGAAACCGCACCTGTCAGTGTTGCCAAATAAGGAAGTTATAAAGCTTCAAAGATCAAGAAATTAAAGTGTCCGTAGAGCAAAACTAGTAAAAAGGCAAGAAAAATAATACTACGGAATGAAAAGAAGTAACCGAAAGAGTAAACCAAAGAACGCACAGCATCCAGTGAGTAACAGGGTTGCCACAGCAAAGGGGAAAAAAATTGAAAATTTTGCAGTTGCTATAGGAGGAAAAGTGCCCATATGACATAATGCTGGAAACACCTTAGAAAGTCTATGTAAGATTCAGGAATCCTAATAGCGTTTGTTCGAAAGCAATATCTCTAACCGTTTCCGAGATACACCAAAGCTGTGCGGAGTTTGCAACACTGCATAATAATTCCCTCGCCCTCCAAACTACAGGAACGAGTAATGAAAATGATACGCCCAACAAAATGTAAGAACTACACGGGTCTAATCGTCAAATCAATTATGCAGTGTTGCAAACCCCGCACACCTTTGGTGTATCTCGAAAATGGTTAGAGATATCGCTTTCGAACAAACGCGATTAGGATTCCTGACTCTTACATAGACTTTCTATGGTGTTTCCAGCATTATGTCATATGGGCACTTTTCCTCCTATAGCAACTGCAAAATTTTCAATTTTCCCCCCTTTGCTTTGGCAACCCTGTTACTCACTGGATGCTGTGCGTTCTTTGGTTTACTCTTTCTGTTACTCCTTTTCATTCCGTAGTATTATTTTTCTTGCCTTTTTGCTAGTTTTGCCCTACGGGACACTTTAATTTCTTGATCTTTGAAGCTTTATAACTTCCTTATTTGGCAACACTGACAGATGCGCTTTCGCTTGTTGGTATTCACATTCTGTACTAATTCTTTTGATGGCATAAGCGTCTATATGTTCCATTTTAAAAAATACAACTTTGTACTGAGCTGGCAACACTGTTGACCTGGTAACATTGTGTGGTACCTCAAAAGACGTCCCCCTTCCACAAGTATCTGGATCCACCACACTCTTGCTAATATCTCTTCTGGTTTCCGATTTATTCAGGGCTGTCCAGAACAAAATGACTAGTGAATTCAGTGATACATTTATAAGTCTCAAGGGAGTAAATATAAATCTGCAATAAAGGAAGTGGAAGCAAAATACAATGAACATTGCATTGAATTATCGTCAAATAAATGCAAAACTGCATATAATCAACAAGGTAAACAATAGGAATAACAATTACAATAATGTAACGCTGTCACTTGATACCCTTAATACGTATTTTGTTACTTCCGTAGAGGAAATCAAGAAAAGCAATGCAGATACTAATGGAAATATGTATCAGTATTTAAGTCAACATAATCCATTTAATAGTTCTTTTGTTACTAGCTACGTTAGCCCTGGTGACGTCATAAAAGCAGTAAAAAAATTAAAACTTCTGACAGTAAGGATATATTTAATATGTCGACCACTTTCTAAAAGCTATCATTAATCACATTGCGAAACCCCTTACAATATGCTTCAATAAATGTTTCTCTCAAGGTATTTTTCCTAAAGCACTTAAAATAACCAAAGTTATGCCTATATACAAAACGGGAGATCGATCGTGTTTCTTTAATTACCCTTCAATATATATTATTACGGTTTTTTCTAAAATTGGACACTATTATTAAAGATCAGCTATATAAATCATGTTTGAGCAAAATATAATTCTAGAAGGTCAATTTGGATTCAGGCCTAGGAAATCCACAACTGATGCAGTAGAATCACTAACGAAAAAATATATGAAGTTTTTTTTTTTTTTTTTTTTTTTTAATAATAAGAGTTTTGTTCTAGCAACATTCTGCGATTTAAGTAAAACATTGATTGTGTAGATCATAAAATCCTATGTGATAAATTAGCTTATTACGGATTCCATAGCAGTAGTTTAAATTTTGTAATATCCTATTTAGATGAACTCAAACACATAGTTAGTGTTAACAACTATGTCATGCATTCAAACATCTTAGAAGTAAAATATGGGGTATCCCATGGTTCTGCCCTGGGTCCGGTACTATTTTTAATAATGATAAATGATTTGCCTCTAAATACTAATACCGCATCAATTCTATACGCGGATGACACTACCCTACTTAACACAAATACAAGTTTTGAAGAAGTGTATATAGAAGGTCAAGGCGCATTATCAGAGCCAGCGACCTGGTTTAAAAGAAATGGTTTTGTGCTAAATCGAGATAAAACAAAAAAAAGTAACCTTTAGTCTCAATCACTGCAATGATAAAGAAAACTATGATGAATCTGAGGTTAAATTTCTTGGTATATGTATAGACAGCCAACTAACCTGGGAACAACATGTCAAATATATATGCACAAAGCTCTCCCGAGTGCTCTTTTTGTTAAGAAAACTGAAAGATACAGTTCCCGATGACTATATGAGGAATTCATATTTTGCATTTTTTCACAGTATAATTGGATATGGATATGGGATTTTGCTTTGGGGTAACAGTAACCAAGAACATGATGTCCTAGTTTTGCAAAAGAAAGCCATCAAGATTATTGTTGGAGCACATACTCAGGGCTGGATCTTGAATCCTGCGAACGTGTAGTCAGATGAAAAGGGCGACAAACTGTAAAGTGAATTTTGTGTTTCAAATGTGAATATTTATTAAAGAAAATGTTATGATGAAAAATTTTCCTAATAGCTTCAAATAAATATTGTACAGACTAAAATACAGATGAAATACATCAAAATGCACTAAGTCGAATCTTTGAGTGATTGGCTGTAAAACAACATTTTACAATTGAAATGGACTCGTACATAGTGGGCACCAATGCCACACTCACAAGTGATGCTAGTTTGAGGAAAGTTTCCCGTGGCGCACGGAGATTTAGGAAAGATTTTTTTAAAGAGGGAAAAGGGAGATTTTACGAATATGAGATAAAATGTGGGAAAATTTAGCTTTTCTATAGATGTTATATTCAGCACTTCGGCAGTATGACTAAGATAGCGGCATTCGTTCCACAATCCCCCATTAGCACAAAATACAAATATAACAAACTCTTCATTCCTCTCCCAACAACCCTTCCGCAACCTTGCTAAAGACATATGATTGCCAAATATGTCTTTGAAATGAGAATGGATCGACAAACAAAAGGAAGTCAACTGCACGTGTTGGTTATGGATTGGGTGGCAATATCACGGTAGAAGGAAATGTCTTCAGGGGTGCGCAGCCTTGTCATAAACAGTGTCCCCACATAGTGCTTCCGTTTAATAACCACACTTAAGAGTTGAGAAAGGTAAGCATAAATGAAATGCACATTATCGAAGTTCAAGCGACTAGGCTTTTGTTGTCCATTGGTCCAGGGAGGTTGGATAATACTAAGAAAAGAATGGAATTTTTGATCATTTCTGAGGTAAATTTTAACTTAAGTTTTTAATATTACTGGCTCACTATCGCTCTCCATTACTTAATACTCACTTTGTTAATGTATATATGACTATTTTTTATTCGTTAAATTTTTTTTTCTATTCTGAGTCGTTTTGTTTTTTAATTATAATGATATGTGTTTTCATTTTTCGATAGTACTTTGTTTTTCATGTTATAATAATGACTAATGATAAAAGCGAAGTGAGCATTTTATCGGAAAATAAAGCTACGAAACTTGTAACAAGTTGAAAGGCAAGCGAAAGCGAAGGCTCTTTTAAAAAGATTGTTTTGCCTGTTGACAAAATTTCGAAAGTGATAATCATACAAATGTTGAGGTGGAAGAATTGTCAATACCAGTTACTGTTAACGAAGCATATTCAAGTCGACAAACTTTGAAACTAAGTTTATATTACTTAATTGCAGTATTAATTGTTAAATTAAAACGGAATGAATATGGCCTCTTCTGTTGCGGATCTGAGTTAAATTTAAGGTATTTGAATTTTTTTTGGATACAATTAGTTTTCACGCAATATATGCGTACATAACTCGAAAGGGTAATTGTAATCAAAATAGAAATTGTAATCTAAAGGTCATTGAGGATTATAAGTAACAGTTTTTTCAGAACTCACACTTAATCACAGCAGTGCATACCAATGCTCGTTGAATTATAACAGTGTAACAATATTATAAATTTATTTTTTGGTATTATATTTAGATGAAGCGACATTTTTAAACATTTGGTAATAGTCCTAATGCAAAGTAGAGTTTTGATTATTAGTTGCTTGTGTTCAGGGATGCACTGAAGGAGATGGTCCGAGTTTCTGGACCCCCTAGAACTTTTAATTTTTAAGAAAATCAGCAGAATTTCAGGAGAAAAATACACAAAATTATATGCATTTTGAAGGCTACTCCGAAAAATCTTCGGACCCAAAAGAGAAATCTTGGGTGCATTATTGCATGTGTTTACATTGTGTTAAACTCATTATCTGATTTCGAATGTCTATGTCGGAAAGGGACATGAAAGGACTGAGAATTGTTTCATAGGCCTAAGTGGCTCTAAAAACAATTTTTTGTGGGTAGGCCTGATTTTGAAGTTCCGTCACTGGATTGATGACAAATTATATATCGATTAAGGCACATACTTTTGTCATTTGCTTGTATTAAACAAGTTTATCTGAAATTATTGAAGAATTATTTGAGATAAACTACATCTGAAGAATGATTAAATAGACTAGCTTTGAAGGTAATTGAAAATGACACTCAGTGAAATGGATATGGATGCGATAATAAGAGACTTTGCCAAATTGAAAGCCAGAAATGTGTATTTATAACATGAACTTTTTAAATAACAAGGGGAACCAGAAATTAAGTTAATTATCATAATCGTATCACTAGAAAATACTATGTAAATATCGTTTTAATGAAGCATAAAACCATAATATCGTCTTTGTTAAAATCAAAATCGTGTTAATGTTAGACTTGAAGCTAATTAGTTTTATTGTGTTTCGACGTTTATGTTTCAACTGTACTTATCAAAATAGATCTTAGTTGTGTCTTGTACTTATTTAATAAATAATGCTTTTAAATTATTAAAATTGGAACTTGGTTCAGTATTCATCCACAGTCAATTAATTACAAGTTTGCCATTTTTCGTTAATATTCACAGGAAGACTCCAAATATTAAAAAAATGTAATTGTAACAATTATTTCAAGAATTTTTGTCCATTATAAATTGCTACTCTTTTATTATGATTTATAGGTGGAGGAGCCTAAAATATTGTTTGCTTACATTTAAGAAATGTCAAGAACCGGCTACGGCCCTGAGAACACTGTAAACCATTATTTATCAGGCTTAAGATAATGTCGGTAGTTAATCTATATATTTATCAAGTGCTACTTTACACTAAACAAAACATTAGAAATATGACACTTAGGGAAGAAGTACATACATATAATACTAGATGGTGTAAGAAAATTGATGTACCCTTTACTAGATTATCAAAGATCAGAAATAGCTATTTAGTTTTAGGACCGAAGCTGTTTAATAAACTAACAACCTCCATACAGCAGCTGCCGTTAAAGGCTTTTAAAAGAAAGTTATATGATTGGTTAATGGCAAATCCATTTTATTCGATTCAAGATTTCAGAGAATGTCAAGAAACTGTCGTAATTTGCAATGTCACTTTATTTCAAATATTATTAGGTTGTTCATTATTCTATTAACCAGCAACTGATTGTATGTATGTTATGATTACTTGTTTCTTATATCTGTATCTATATGTGTATCTCATTCGGACGTTGTCGATTGCTTGTAAAGTTCAATGACAATAAAATATTCTATTCTATTCTTCGAGTATTCCTTTTGTATTTTTTTTTTTTTTTGTTCAATTATTAAGTATGTTTATGAAAATTTCGTAGACTGCGTTCACTAGTCCTCGTGACTCTCGTTTGATATAGGAATTTTATAGAACTATATTACTAGTTTAAACGAAATTGAATAGTTTGCAAAAGCCTTATAGAAATATGTTTCGTTTGCGTTTAGCTTGCGTATGCAGAAATATGCTTCTTTTAAATGGATTCTCTTCCTCTTTATTTCCCTTTTCTTTTCTTTTCTTTTTAAAAAGAAAAAGTTATTTAAACTATATATAAAAGTTTCATTTCAGTATTCTACTAAACTTCTTGCAGAGTTTGTCAGTCTGTCATAATCCACTTTAGTTAGACATTTTTATATTTTCCCCTTTCGTCACTTTCATACAAACTCTGTTCTGTAGCTATGAAGGTTTTCCAGAGCGCTTTTTAGAATAGTGTTCACTTGCTTTATGTTCAACTCTGTCTTCTCAGGATTCTTTCTCTCTTCTTTTATCTTTTTTTTTTTTTTTAAACTTGAAGCTTTGAAAGCAGATACTGCTTGAAACTACCATAGTGCCTTTATGTTCAAACTTTCCTCTTACGTTAAATAAAATGAGAAGCACAGACGCATAGCTCAACTAAACGGAAAGAAAAGCTGAACTGGACAGCTTCTAACACCGGATGAGAAGAACAACTGAACCATGTAGCTGAGAGAAACAAAATATTCTTCAGTTGTCAGTGCTGGATAGAGAACAAAGACTGCAAAGAAACAACTATTTAGCAATTTTTTTTCCAACTACATTAAATTGCAGTGTCTTCTACTGGTTGGATCTAACTTTCTTATGTAAACAGTCATTTCTTTCTTTATTTATTTTCTTGTACAAAGTTTTTTTGACCAGTTGATTTCATTTTGCACCAGAATTAATTAACACTAGAAGGACCGGATGGGTCAAAATGACCCATCACCATATTTTAATATTCCACTGTAAACGTACTTGAAATACTAAGTGAATAATATTTCAAGTACTAAGTGAGTAATATTTCAATATTTCGAGTATATTTACAGTGGAATATTAAAATGAATGAATGATTTATAATTGCCTTGTGCAGTGTGTAACTCATGGACACAATTTGGTCCGGTAGTCACAATTTAAGTATATGCACATATTTATTGACATATTCTTACTCTATTTAGTGGCAGAAATATTATCTTGGCAGGCCCCAGCTCACAAAACGATGGCTGTTATATTCATTCAATGGTTCTGGCCTTCAATCACCATCCCCCAACACTAAAAACGGCTATGCCGAAAAATGACATGTTTGTATAAATTTATACCTTTTAAAAAAGTTTATCGTTAGTTTCAACTAATTTTGTCTAGCTCTAAAATATCACTGACATTCTGTGTCATAATCCCCTTTTTGGGCAACACTGTGGTAGACCTATGGAATTTAATTATCTGTTGTGCAAATATGTTTTAGATAAGTTTTTTTGTTGATGTGTATAGTTGGCAACAATGGATTGAGATATGAATTCTATGGTAATGTTGCGAGGGTCGGTGACCAGTGACAACCAAAGTCACATGTTTGGTAGTATCTTGCAAAACCACGTTTTCATGTTGAATAGTTCTTCTAGCATTGCAGCAACTTCTCGTAAGCTATACACTCAGTTGCACTCGAAAGGGTTCATTGGCCAAGGTTTGTCTTGTCTTTGCTCACTCACTCGTCATTCAACCTTTGCTCAACTTACGGGAAACCGTTTACCTTTCTTTTATTTGGGTACTTTTTTTCTTTCTTTCTTTCTTTCTTTCAAGCATTTGTGTATACATTTATATGACCGTGAGAGATACACGTGTAGAAGTGGGAGGAGAAGAAGGGCGTGTGTAACCTGTATTCAGGATTTCCTTACGTCAATTTCATAAAAGAAAAACAAAAGAAACAGTTTTTTTTTGTTTTCGATTTTATTACTTTTTCTTACTCTCCTTTCGTAAATGAAATATTGCAATATTCAATTTCTTCTTCTTCTATTTTATTACGATGAGGTGTGAATTTTCATAATCTGATCATTATCTATTGAAGGATTGAAACTTACTTTCTTTTCATCAGTGGCGGATCTTAAAAAAAAAAAAAAAAAAAAAAAAAAAAAGTTGTCAGCCAGAACCCAGACCATGGGTTTACTATAAACTTTCAAAAATATATAAATAATACCTTAAATTATTTTTGTCACTCAAAAAATTGAGTTGCTAGGACCCCCGGCCCCGGTCTATATAGACCACTGCTTTTCACCTATTTGTTATATATAATGCTCAGGCAGTTGGCGTATGGATTAAAGATAAAAAAAATAAAATAAAAATAAATAAATAAAATAAAAAAGAGAAACGTTATTAAAATTTAATAAACATAATATTAAATCGTACTGAAAATGATTCTAAAAGCTTATTTGTCACCGAAGATAAACAGTTATCGTACTCCTTAACGAACATTATTCAAACTATCAAAAACTTGATTATTCGAATATATTTGGAGCAGTGGAGTAGTCAGGTCTGACACGCCTCAAGTCCCCTCTTAGTACAGTAAATCCAAAATGAATTCTGTTTACATGTAGGTGTTTCATTTGTGATCCCTAGTAGTGTTACGGCTTTCTTTTATATTTTACAACAACAACAACTACAAAAAGTATTGTCACTTACAGTATGTTCGAAAAAACTTATCTCTGAGTAGTTCTATCATTAATCCTACATAAGATTTCAGTAAATTTGCTACATGCTATATTATTCGTCTCCTTGAACTCCTCGACCTCATGCATCAAAATTTACCAACAGGAAATATTGAAGAATGTGTGTGTGTGTGTGTTTTGTCTCGACATTTCAGTTATTAGCACTCTTCAATCTGTTTCTGAACTACGCCACTGATTTCGAGATACGGTACAATCTTGATCTCATACAAGTATATAAAGAACTATCTGGAAATGGTAACTTGTTGGTTGTTAAACTGGACGATAGTTTCTGTTTCTACGTAGTATCATAACAACTGTTGATAGATCACTAGTTTTGTTGGTTTAAAAAAATGTCAAAGACTCTGTTAAATAACTATTAACAAGTAAATTGAAAAAAAAAATGTACGTAGCAGATTGTAATCCATTTAAATATAGAATTCGCCGGGACAGGTCTCTGATTTTCAATTGAAATTGAGTTGAGGTGAGTGTGCTACCAAGGATAACCAATTATTAATACAATCCAGTGTAGAGGTCAGCACCAATCACATTTCTGAGTACAGCTTAGACTTTAGAGCCAAGGCAACACAATTTTCTCTTTATCGTTTCTTCTTCTTCTTCTTCTTCTTCTTCTTCTTCTTATTATTATTATTATTATTATTATTATTATTATTATTATTATTATTATTATTATTATTATTATTATTATTGCATGTCTGGTAAGTCATTTTCTGTTACATGAAAGAACCCCCCACGCCTTACGGTCCCGGCCAGTTTCGTCTTGAATAGTTTGGTGCGAATGAAATGCCCTTTTTGACGTCTGGTGAGAAACTCGCCTCAGCAATACAACACAGGGATGGACTAGGGTCACAAACTCAGTACAGTCCAGCGAAAAAGGCTGGGGTGCCCAGACCAAGGATGTTATAAAATAGAGGATCTGCCTATACAACAAAATAGTGAAGCCATACGTCACAGCTTCACCACACCTACTCTGCCCACTCCGCGCCACTAAGATCGCAATGTTTCGAGCCAACAATCAAGGCGGAAACGAGAGTAGCCAATCAGACGTGCCGACTCAGACGATGCTCGATTATTTTTCGGCTTCATTGAGTTCATATGATGAAGATACGTATTGGCAGATCCTCTATTTTGTAACATCCTTGGCCCAGACAGTCAGGAGCAAGTGCATTGTTGGACAGGATTTTATGAAAGTGCACCATGGAGAATATACAACTATGAGCGATTTTTCTTTACGGATTTAAACTGGAACATTCTATCTAACAGGGCGTAAAATAAACTTTTAACAGTGCATTTGGGCCAGGAATGGCGAATGAACATCATTCAACATTGGTTTGTCAAATTCCGTTCCGGTGACACGGCAGTACTAAATGAGCCCCGTGAGCGCCCATAAACGTCATTTCGGATGAGTTCTTCAGGAACGCTGTGGAAGCGATCAGCGAACCCTTCGAAAATTGTTCGTGTCATTACAGACGAGATCAGTAAGGTGAAAAAGTAGGTCTCATAGGGTCACAGTATAAAACTCAAAAACAAGTGTTAGTTCATTAATAGCATTTTACAGGTACTATCTGGCCCACTTGTCTGATGATTTGTGCTCTTCAAGTTATTCAGTAAAGTTTAAAATGGAGGGAAGAATTAGGCTCGTATACAAAGATATATTTTTATGATTGGTTGGATGTGTAGAGTTAACGCCTCATTTCACTACTAACGTAAGACTGGCTATACAACGTGAACCCACGTCTGAATGCATAATTCAAAACACCGCAACTTACAGTTTAACGTAACTAATACCGGCAATTGAACCCTGTATTCCAGCGCCGATTTTTCGTTATGCATACCACGTTATTAGAATTCCTCTTTAGATTTCCTCTGTGGCTAAACATTTTCGCCTTTTTGCTTATGAATCGGGAGACCCACGTTCGATTCCCGATCGAGTGCATATAGTTCGGATTCTATGTTAAAACTTCTGCGATTCTTTGTCGAATGGTTCTTGACATTTAATTTTGTCCATACTAGTCATATGTCGAGTCACGCTCGACATTCTTTTTCCTGTTGATTTCGTCCAATATTGAGTGTTAGTTATTACATCTAGTGGGCAATCTTTAAACCATTATTTTCACCCCTGTTTTAATAGATAGTGTCAGTATACTAGGGTTTTAACTTTGAAAATCTATCATTATACACGAAACAGTGTAATTTAGCAAATTAATTCAAACTCGGAAAATATAGAAGGGCCGCAAAGTGCTAAATACAAATTTATTGTATATACAAATTGCCTGATAAATACGCAGTTTCCGTGGCAATTTCGAGAATAAGACATGACCTTCACAAAGCTGAATGAATACGTATCTGAGTCTACTACAATATGTGAGCAATATTGTATCTCGAAATTCGGAAATCGTTTTTGTTGTTGCTACTTAAACATTAACATATTTCCACTATAGTCTTACGTAACTTAATGTTTCACCTAAAACCCCCACAAATTAGTTTAAATTATGCTGCTATTACGCAAGTTAGAAAATATAGTAGTGATTATCATATCAGGATGAAGACTGAGTGGAAGAGTCTTTTGCAATTATGTCATTAGACGTCAGCAAAGATAACACAAAGCCGCTTTTATTTACACTGCTTAGTGATGCAATGTTTAAAGTCAGATAAGAACTTATGTAATTTTACCGTCACAAGAATTGAAGAAGTGAAAATATAAGGAAAGTAAAACGAACCTCGATAGTGTCACATTGTTAAGAGGAAGATAGAGTGGTTCCTTGGAAATCACTTTTATCAACTTCTGTAGAACAAATACTGTATAAAGAGCTCGTTACAAAGGACGATTAACGATACTCAGAAAAGATAATCTTCCACATGTGGGCACTTTAAAGTGATTTTGAATAAGAACATCCACGACTTTAATTGCGCCAAAAAATTAAACGTACTGGATTCCATACAAAAATCACTGTCGTCTTTCATAGAAGAGAAAACGCTAACTCCTAACTCGTGCTAATAGATGTCGCTACCTGCACTATCGCTTGCTTCCTGACGCTGGCTGACAGATGTCACTAGCGTGCAGGCAATCTGCCGATTTAATTGCAACTTAAAAAATTATGTTGTTTGAATTTAATTATTTCAAAATACGATAAGGACCTAGGGTTATCAACTTTTGAAAATGAAAATACCGGCAGTACCGTGCCGTGAGGGGGCGAGCGGGGTGGCGGCCTTGGGCGCCGAAGTAAAGGGGGCGCAAAATTCTTCAGGAATAAAAGAAAAGAGAGGGAAAATTATGTACGGGTGCACTGCCGTATACTCTCGCCCCGGGCGCTGATTTTCTACGGCACGACATCGAGTACCGGACACCCTCCTAGAGTATGTATACACTTGAGATTATGACATCATCGCTTGTCAAAAATATGAACAATCTGAAAATGGTTACTTCACATTCGATTGAGCGATTCGGAGCGCGAATTCAATAACTTTACTTACTTTTGAAGCATTTATTAAACTTACTTGTTCCAGTTTGCTTGAGTCTTCACATGTAATTTCTATAGTTTACCATCAATAATACATCGTATTTAAAACAGCAAATCAAATATAATTGACAATATAATTATGGCATGCACAAAATATACTTGAAAAATAATCCTTACAGCTGGGCTTTGGCTGGTAATGTTTCATAATGCCTACATACTTTTACTGAAACTGGATGCATTACTTAATTATAAGATGTACTGAGAATGAAACAGTGCTAGCTGTGCTCTGGAAAATGTACTTTTGTTGACCTTTAGCAATTTTCATAAGTACAGAAAATTTTCCTGCCAGCAAATTCCGTGCACTACAGCTCGATATCAAAGCGAATAATAAGCTCTGCTTTAACCATGTTCATCGACAAACGATTCCTTTCGTCACTCCAAAATAATCTGAATAGAACAAGATAGGACTTGTAAGAGGAAAAAATTAACGAAAATTTAACGTCCGGGTTTGAAGTCGTACCGACACCGGACAAGGCGGTCAAAAACCGAACCATATAGATGTAACCGTGTATAGAATACCATTTGTATATTTCTACAGTGATGTATTATTAATTTTAAACTGTATTGTTTCAATTTATATAATTATTTCGTAATGGATAGGGATGATACCGAACGTGAGCGTGTTTTGCTGTTTATTATTAGGACAAGGACCACAACTATATTTAGATTTGAGGATTAATATTTGTATAACTGCATGTTGATTGGAGGTTAAATAAAAATAATAAATTAATCTCTTGGATGCAAACGCTTAGAACATTTTAGCACGATTTTAACCCGTACTGTATAGCGGGTCGAATATATATCGTATTAGGTGAAAAAAAAAAAAAAAAAAAAACATGGAAGCTCAAAATTTTTATTGGAAATTTACTGAGTCCATACTGATAAACATAATAAGACATGCAATTCTTGTGACATGTTGGACGTGCATTCAATAAAGCAAATGCCACAGAATATAATTAGATGGGAAAGCTTCTATTAAATCTTACAATTTTAAACGTAAGATAACGTTTACTCTTAATAATACCAAAGGTTAATTTTCCTGCGATCTCGTACTTAATATAAACATGCCTTTCTCAACGTACAAACATTTCTTGTCCCAACATAAATGGATTCGAAGCATACATACCAAGAACTTATATATATATATATATATATATATATATATATATATATATATATATATATATATATATATATATATATATATATATATATATATATATATAAAGTTTAAGGTAAGTCTTCAAGCAATTTACTTGTATCTACATAGTGCCAATTTAGGGGACTAACCGCTTTTGCTTCCCTACCCTACTCCCACGCCATTAAGTTAGAGATTTCCTATGAACGTTGCGAAAATATGAAGGAAAATTGGTTTCCGTATATTCATCTAAATAGTTCTTTCATTAGCTAACTACAGGAGTAGCTTTATTGCACACTCCAAACACCAGTTTTACCCCCATAGCCAGGATTTTGTTACATGTCGTATGGAATAAAACTGGAGTTGCCTAGGAAGAGATTTCTACTACTGATCGAAAATTTATTGCAAATGTCTTCTGAGCGTAGTTGCAGCGAGTTGCCAGATCATTTGGTACAAGCAGTCTGCCCTCGTGGATCGCAAAGAGTTAGTGTTTCCACAGGACAATGTTTGACTTTACACAAGGAGCGTGAGCCAGAAGACGTAGGGAGACTGGAATGAAGTTTTTTTACACAATCTTCACTCCCCAGACATCTCCCCTTCAGAATTACATTTTTCTCGTATGATTAGAAAATTTACATGACACGAAGTATTTCGAAATATGACCATTTTTAAGCGAGGCTTGCGTGGACTAAGGTTCAGTGTCATAAATGAGGCTCGCGCTTACTAATCTCAACAAGTCTCACATTATCTCAGATTCGCGCTCGATCGAGGTCTGGCTCGCCATTCTCAATAAGAGCCGCGCTAGTAACTCGATCTAAAACTCATTAACCTTATTGAGCTTGCTTCACTAAGGGCTCGAACTTTCTACTCTCTATGAGGCTCGCACTCGTTTATATTTTACTAACTTCACTGGGACTCATGCTCTCTCGAACTCGGAGTGAGGCTTGCTATCCACTTGCAAGGCTTGTGCATACGTCGGCTATTGTTCATTGCATTGTTGATGGATTCACGATTTTGGATATCGCTGTGTAGTTGGGAGGGAAAAGTAATGGCAAGGAGGAATTCAGATCATTTTCCGTTAGAAGAAGCTTGGTGCAATTGACAACGGAGGTGCCCAATCACCCCCCCCCCCAAGGCCTTAGAGGCAATTCCCAAAATTTACTATTTCTTCCCAAATTTACTATTCTCCTCCCTAAATCTACGTTTTTTTAAAATCCTAAATTTATCATTCTTCCTCCCATATTTACCTTTTTTCCTCCCAAATTTCCCATTTTCCTCCCCATATTTACTTTTCCTCCCCTTAAATTTACCGTTCTCCTCTCCAAATTTACTTTTCTTTCTCCCAAATTTACCATTTTCCTCCCATATTTACCATTCTCGCCCCAAAATTCATTTTTCTTCCTCCCAAATTTACTTTTCTTCCTATTATCCTCCCCATAATTACTTTTCTTCCCCCAAAATTTACCATTCTCCTTTCCAAACTTACTTTTCTTCCTCCCAAATTTACCACTCTTCTCCTCAAATTTACATTTCTTTCCCCAAATTTACTGTTCTTCCCAAATTTAGTTTTCTTCCTCCCAACTTTACCAATTTCCCCAAATTTACAATTCTTCACCTCAAATTTATCGTCCTCACCTCTAATTTACCATTCTGCCCCTCCAAATGTGCCATGCTGCCTTAAAATTTACCATTCTCCAGTTTAATATTACCATTTTCAATTAAAAAATTCGGTCTAAAACAATCTCATTGATGCAGCCTTTCTTCTAAAACCCACCGTTAACTGCTGTTTGGCAGTAAGTCTTTCTAAGGATAAATCAACTTTCTTCACATATGTCATTGTAGCTTGTTTCACTTAACATTTCAAAACTGCAAAAATTATTTAAATACCAGAAGTTATACTAACACTAAAAATAATAATCAACATAACAGAATACTTGTAATTTTTGAGAAGCTAAACAAACAACTGTTTGACAATGTCAATGCAACTTGAAGAGAAAATGTGGAAAGCTGAAGAGTTGATTGTTTTCGTTTAAACAGGCCACGAAAATGAGGTTAAAAGAATGTGAACCTTCCACTTCGCTGCCCCTAAATCAAATGGCGACACTGAACTTGAGTATCTGTTGCGTCAGATGCTTTCAAAGAAGGTAAGAAGAAGAAGAAATAAGTTTAGTTGCCGTTTCGGCTTAGTAAAATCAGTGGCGGATCTAGGAGGTATAAGCCGGGGTGGAAGGGTAGCCAGAACCTAGACTCTGATAGCTATATCATAAGTTCACACAATTCATTTTATTCCTTCATGTATATCTCCAACTTAACTTTTATTTGAGTAGTTGAATAATGCCACCAGGTTTAGCTTCCCTTTGAGCTACTGAGGCTATATGAGACACAGATCTTTATTTTAAGGTGGTGTCTGAATCACCGCAATGCATTCAATATTATCTCTCTAACCGAGAATCGAACCCGGGAGGTGAGTTCCCGTAAACCTCTCAAAGTTTCTCCTAAATTCTTTTCCCCAAATTTCAGACTTACTGTAGCTATCTTACTCTGAAATGAAATGAATTCTTTAAGTTTTACGTCCCACGTTATGCCGGTTAGGCTAAAGGAGACGGTGATGATGAGAGATGAGTGAAATGGTGGAATGAAGAAAGTGAGAGGAAACGGGAACCCCGAGAAAAACCCACGAGCACGGTGTTTGTCTACCACAAAGTCTACACGGCGCGAGCTGGGAACGAACCAGGGACCTCAAGCACCGGAGGTGAACGCTCTACCACTAAGCCACCGCGCCCATTATCTTACTTTCTCGTATCTGCAAATAGTAGATTAGAATTCATTTCATGCGAAATATTGAGCAATTGTATGAACCATACTAATAATCATTATACAATTTTTCATACATCTTACTCAATATTTTACATTACTGGCCATTTCTCTTGACACTAAATCTAGGGTCGTATAAAAAGTCTTCGCCGTTTTATGGTACATTTTTGAACCCCCCCCCCCCAAAAAAAAAATATTTTTTGAAAATCAATTTTAATCAAGTGCATATTGACCATTATTATCTATGACATTTTGCCCTTTTTCGGGTAGCTTCATAATTCCATCGATGTACAACTTCTGTAGTTTATCATCGAAAAACTTGGCCAGGTGATTTTCAGCGACACTTCGGTCGGCTATATATATATATATATTACCCAAGAGAGTTTTGCAGAGATCAAAATAAATGGTAGTCAGACGATGCAAGGTCCGGGCTATACAATGGATGCATCAAAACTTTCCAAACAAATTCCGTCAATTTGTTCCGAGTCACCAAAGATGTGTGCAGACGCGCATTGTCATGATGGAACACAACTCAAAACTGGATTGTCGGCAAACAAGGTTATGTTGAGTTATGGTGGGACTGGAAGGGAATTGTCCATTATGAGTACTTAACCTGACGAAACCATTAATTCGGTCCTGTACTGTGCACAACTCGACCGTTTGAACGAACAATCCAGAAAAAGCCATCAGAATTGGCCAACAGAAAGGAAGTTGTTGACCCGGACCTTGCACCGTCTGACCATTATTTGTTTCGGTCTCTGCCAGGGGCGGATCCAGGGGGGCGATCGGGGCGATTGCCTCCCCAGAAGAGGAAACTTTCTTACTTTATATATATATAAATAAAATCCCTCCCAGAGTTTGGAGCTCTTAAAAGTTGCATTATGACAACCCACCGCCCCCCCAGAAGTCGGTCCTGGATCCGCCCCTGGTCTCTGCAAAACTTTATTAATGATTAAAAAATTGGCCGACTGAATTGTCGCTGAAAATCACCTGGCAAAGTTTTTTGACGATAAACCATAGAAGTTCTACACCGATGGAATAATAAAGCTACCCGAAAAATGGCAAAATGTCATAGATAATAATGGTCAATATGTACTTGATTAAAATTGATTTTCAATAAAGGAATATTTTGTTCAAAAATGTACAAAAAAACCGCGAAGACTTTTTATATATCTCTTTATAATAAGAGGAATCCGTAACCATCTTCCTGATTGATTGGTATTGGATGCATTATGAGCTTCTGAGTTCTGGATTACGTAAATATTCCTTGCCTCATTTGAAGTGGTTAGTATTGTGAAGTTGTGGTAGTTAGTTGTTGAGTAACTACATAATTTATGTCGTTTACCAAGCATTGTTAGGGTCATCAAGTCTAGGAGGCTCAGATGGGCAGGTCATGTAGCCAGAATGAAAGAAAGGAGGAATGCTTTCGAAGTTTTAACTGGAAGTCCAATCGGCAAACGATCATAAGCGCAAATGGGAGGACAGTATTAAGACGAATCTTACAGAAATAGGAATACAACTAATTGGCTCTAATTGGCTAAGAATAGAATCAGTGGAGAGCTTTTGTGAACGTGGTATTGAACCTCCGGGTTCCATAGGCCATAGAGTTAGTTTTAGTTAATAAGTATTGTGAAGTAATAGTGGTATTGTTTGTAGGATGAGAGGCTACTACCGCCATTTCATATTGAATAGGCAGTGATCGTTATAGTTTCTTAAGGTGACCTGGCATGAGGTAGATGATGCTAGATATCCAATCCTGAAGTAATGGATCTGTCAACTGATGAGGGCATTGCCAGAAAGTTCTGGTGTAGTCACTCGGGAATTCATGAATATATGGGATATCCAAATTTTCATGGAATTGCTGGATCTGGTGTCTCCTGAAATTATAATAAGGACATTTGTTAAAATACTATTGTAATTGACCCAATAGTTCTTCATATAAACAAACATACATAGGCATCACAAATTAGTTTTCTCTTTCCTTTCCCCTCCCCCCTTTCAAAACGTAGATTGGCAATGTGTTAGACTTAACCTTGACCAATAATACAAATAAGTTTTCTATATACAGTATATATGAAATCGAAAAGAAAACAGGTTATTTCTAAACACCAGTAGCCCATCATTTACTTCTGTCTGTCGAAGACTCCAGCTTTTGGATTCGTACCGCCGACCTACTAACTTCTTTTTGTATTTATTACACTGTCTACTAGAGCGGTGTAAGCGTTCAAAAAGGTGCTACTTTAAAAGTGTCAAGGTTAATATTTAGTGTAGTGAGAGTTAGAATTAACTTATTATACATGTTTGCTAGTTGTTTGTGTGTGTGTGTGTGTGTGTGTGTGTAGGGGGGATTTTTGCTGTGAATGCGTAGTAGTGTGTTCTGATGAGGTCAAGGCTCAAGAGAAAGTAATTTCATATATCAGCCTCAAGACACGAGTTGTAAAGTACATACCAGGAGGAACGTTGAGAATTTACCTGCCAGCGATTTTGCAATATAAAATCTTCTTTGCAAATTTTTAAAATTTCTATTACTTCTTCTCTTATTGTCGGTTTCACTAAGGAACTTCAGAACTAACTTACAGATAAATGCTTTTTAATGCCTTGTTAAGGGAATTTCATATTCCATCAACGTCTGCAGTGGATGCAGTGATTACTACGAATTACTGCTTACTATCGAATATTAGTCATTTAGTATAACGACTTTTCAAAATATATAGTTCATAGTTAAGTGATTACCAAGCTATTTTGTGAACTTTGATGAATTGGCGGTCAATCTCAGAACACTGTAGCTACGTCAGTGGTTCTCAACCAATGTGTCGCTACATGTCACGTAGTCCCCTAAAGGTGTGTTTAAAAATCATGAAGAATTTAACAATAATTAGTTAAAATTGAGATAGACTGTACCAGTCAAGACCTCCAGCGGTAGCAACAATGCTCAGTGCTACATACAATAACTATTAAAAAAAAAAAAAAACTAATTGGTCTCACTATCATAATAGATATTATTATTATTATTGTTGTTATTATTATTATTATTTATAATAAACAAATCAAACAAATAACAGAAAAATAAAAATGCAACAAAACCTGCAAATTGAAATACAATTAAAATTAAAAGCTAACGAGATATCTGAACATGATGTGATTTCACTAGTGTGGTAATGTCCGGTTCAATCTTCGTGACGCACATAATCAAACCATTTAAAATACTCAATAACTTTTTTAAACAACTGTCCAAGTTTTTTTAAAAATCAAAATTAGAAATCACTATTTTTTTTATCATATGACCCGAAATTGAGGTAGTTACGAAGTTTTAGAATCTTCAAATGGCCTCCATTTCGAAACAATATGACGGATAGGATTCGATATATGCAATATGAATGAACTGACCAACTTTGGTTTTAATCCATTCGATTTTAGGGAAGTTACTGTATCCACTATATACAAGAAATGGATTCTATTATTATAGAAATAGATGGATATCGTGAGATCTCCGCAATAACTATATTAAATATCCCACACAAGCTTATTATAACCCAGAAAATATAAGGGGGTCGCTCGAAAGAGAAAGTGATAAAATGGGTGTCGTGATAGGAACTAGGTTGAGAACCACTGTTAAAGGCTATCCTACCTATAAAAGACAAACATGCCAATGCGTTACGCTAACTCCTAATGGTTAACAGTCACGCTACTAGATGTCGCTGCCTGCGTTGCCTGCCTGCCTAACATTAATATATGTCGCTAATGTGTAGGCAATTTACCGATTTAAAACTATTGTTGACAATTTAATTACAACTGGAAAACTGAATTGTTTGAATTTAGTTATATAAAAATAGGACAAAAGCCAAAACCAAAACCATTTTTAGATTTGAGAATTACAATAATATTTGCGTAACTGAGCGCAATACGCAAATATTAATGCTCAAATCTAAATACGGTTGGTTGGTAAGCAAACTTAAAATATAAATAGAGAAATAAATTTGTTATCATTATAATTTTGAGTTTAACGTCCCACAACTATGCACCGAGGCTAAGGAAGACAGTGATGATGAGATTGATGATCATGGTGAAATGATGAATGTGGGAGGAAACGGGAGAAATTCTTGAAAACAAATACATCCGGTGTTTGCCCACCGCACAGCGCACCTGAAGAAAGCTGGGGTCAAACCAGAAACCCCAAGTGCCAGAGGTCAGCACTCTACAACTGAGATAAGGAAACCTCTGGAAAACTTTGTTGAATATAAACAAGTAGGGAGCTTTTTAATTAAGCACGATTTTACTCTGTAACGTACAGCAGGCCGAAGGTTTGGAGGATAAAAGTAACACATGAATTTCTCACATTTTATATAGAAAATTACTTTCAATTCTACGTGCCGAAAAAAAAAAGTTTGAAAATGAGACATGTAGCAATTGATTATATAATCTAATAAACTGAAATATAATCTGATCGAGCTCTTCATTATGATACTAACAAGGTGATAGTGCATAGTGTGGCTATGGTGAATGAGATAGAGCCTAAAATGATCATTACGTCTTAAATTTTAATTTCTGTTTTAACTAAATAACATGCTTGGGGGCAGGTAAAAGTCTCAAGCATAATTTTCGAGATAAAAGGCGAACTTAGCGACACTAAAAGGTATGTCATTCGTTCCCAATAATTATTGCCAGTTTTTATTTTGCTGGAAGAAATTGTTATTTATTTGTTTGCTGTGAGTAATGAATGAAATGGTGGAATGATTAAAGTGGGAGGAAACAGGAGAACCCGGAGAAAACCCACACACGGTGTTTGTCCACCACAAAGTTCACTTGGCAGGAGCAGGGTTTGAACCCGCGACCCTATGCATCAGAGGTGAACGCTCTACCATTGAGCCACCGTGTTCAGACTAGTAACAAACTTCGTTGATTTCCCCTTCCCATTATTAAAATGCAAGTAAAGTTGAAATATTAAAAAAAAAAAAAGATTTAAATATTAAATCGATTAAAACAGCTCGCACTACAGTTTTTTGGTCGAATCTTTGAGTCACTCAAGTGACACATTAAATATAGTATAATCGCGATAATTATCAAAACTTTATATGTAATGTATCTATGTTTAAGTCGAAAGATCGAATAGGCTGGCGTGGTTTTTTTTAATGACATTCTCGACTATTGCTACAGAAGGGACTTCGACAAGAGAAGATCTCTCCGGGTAACCGTGGAACTATAAGTACGAGTATAAAAAACAATTCAAGAGATCCCGGTGTTATGGCTTCTGGAAAGGGAATGAAGATTCAACTATTATATCTTCAAAATAACTGGCTGATTTTGGGGCCCACAAATACGCACCTGCACTTGGGTCCCGAAGAGATTTCTTCACGTGATTTGATCACTTCTACTGTGTGGCAGAGTTGGCGTGGGTCAATGAAAACTTGACCCACGACCCACTGACCCACCACCACCGTGACCCACTCTGACCCACCACCCACCAGACCCACCATGACCCACCACCCACCGTGATCCACTCTGACCCACCACCCACCGTGAACCACTCTCATCCACTGTGACCTACTCTGACTCACCACAATCCATCGTCATCAACTCTGAACACGATCCACGGCCCCTTCTGTACTGACTAAAGAGTTTACACTTGTAATAAAACAAGACTGTGAAATTGTCACTAATCGGAGTTTGAATTTCTAGTCAATCGTTCAAGCACCACTCTGTTACAATAACGGTGGATCTGACCTTTGCGATATAAAATGGTAAAGTGTTTGTTAGTAAGGATATTGAAACAGTCCGAGGTGGTGGTGGTGGGGGGGGTGAATTAGTGTGTGCGTAATATATACTTGTACTAAAAGAGTATTCTTGCAAGTGTTAATTTCTCAACGCATTCCAAAAGGAACTTCTATTCACAGGAAAATATTTCTGTACAATATGGAAAAGGTTATGGTTTCTCAGTTCACAGTATTTTTCTCACAAAAAGACTTGAAAAATCAGTTTTTCATAGTGTATAAAGGTGCTCGGGTACCCTATGTGAGAGCATCTCCATAAAGTATGCTCATAATTGTAATTTGTGTAATCACTAAAACACCACGTTAAATTCAAGTTACAAATATGCATAATTGCAATTAATATGAATATTTATTCCAAAGTAGTTTACCTAAAGCAAACAAGAGACTTACTAAAAATTAGGTACAAAGTTGAATAACACAGATAAGCCATTAGTAATACAAGTATACATTTTCCGTAACTCGTAATTTTCCACCTTAAAACAAATCTGAAATCGGGTTTATTTCCTGTTAGTAACTTTTTCTTGGTAAATCATCCGCAGCGGAATGATGTCTATCCTTCAGCCAAGAAATAACTAGCTCGTCTACTTTGAGCTTGTCTAGCAGTGGGCCATTAACATTGATGACAATAAGTTAGATAATCTTTGAGCACTTAGTCTATTTCTAATATCAGTCACTTGTAAATTCATAAGAGGAAATCCCCGTTCGCACTCTGTCGTGGAAATTGATAATATTTCTACCTTCTGCAACTCCTCATCGACAATCTGCTTGTTAGACTTAAGTCTGATAACGATTTTTCTTGGTCAGTTTTGAAATACTTAGCAAGAAGTATCATCTTTCTATCACCATACAACATCTTTTCCATATCGACCATGTCAGTTGGTAATGTCGACTCATGGAGAACAGAAACTTCATCTACCACGCCTTCGATAGGGAATCTTGTGAATAAATTATCAATTAAAGCCTGATAAACTGATGATTTCTTATTTGTTTATAAATTTAATTTTTGTAATTACACATAAAGGTTTGATGTTATTACCAAGTTCCCTCCCCCGTCTAGAAAGCGAAAGGGAACGAGGTTCCTGGAAAGTGTTCAAAAGTGAATGGGAATTTCCCTCCTTCTTCCCCTTCAATTACCGCATTGCTGTTTGCCATGTGCCAAATTACGATGAATTTCAATTAAATTATCATAGTATAATTATTTCCTTGTTGAATTATCGATACTTTTCAGTGGAAAAAAGGATGAAATCTGAAAATTCGAAATCAAGGTAAGTAGACGAGCGTAAAAGGAAAAAAGTGTAAAATTTTCTATATAATTATGCGTACAATCCAAACTTAAAATTTCCGCGTAATTAAGCTTACAGTACAAATTTTATGCCTATTTTTCCCACAACTTTATGGGTTGATTGCCCTGTGCTGTAAGCGCTCCATATAATAAATATAAGCATCAGCAATTATTATAGTAGAAAGCAATGGATATATGAAGCCAAGCACTGTATTTTTTGTTTCTGATCTTTGTTATATAACATCGATCGTTTTTGATCCTTTCTACAAACCAACTCACAACAAATTCTCCATATATAGAAAGTGCCCCCCCCCCATAAAGAAGAATTTAAAAAAATGCTAGGATGTTTATTTTCAATAAAGTGTTAATACACTGAATTTCAGCTCCGTAAGTTTAACGACTTGCGACATACTCATTTTTTTCGCATTCTCACTACCTCCTTAGGATATTAGTGCATTATAATGAAAGCAATATAACATTCCAGTTTGCATTAAGGCCTAACTATATACCCAAAATAATTTAATTTGAATTTGCAATTTGGCCGTGATGATTAGGCACACATAGTTACATTCATTTTATAAATAAATTTATATATTACAGTGATTCAAAAATGTATTTTTTCCCAGTAGTTAGCTCTCTAAAACTTACAGGTCTCGAAAGCCAAGTAGTAGTATAAGTTCTATTGCTATTATTACAATTAAAAATATCAATATCCAAAAGTGCCTGAAGTTTTTTTTTCACTTGGTTAGATTTACTCACCTCAGGTAAGTAGACAGAAACTAATGGAAAAGGAAGGGAAATTAAGGTCTTGAAAGTAAAACGAAGACAAATTTACCAGTCTTCAGAAGATATTGTCTAGAATGCAGTGAGCAGAGTGGGTCGGTAGATCTACTGAGTCGGTGGGTTGCAGTGGGTCATGGTGGGTGGTGGGTCACACTGGGTCACGGTGGGTGGTGGGTCACAGTGGGTCACATGCTATTGACCCACGACCCACTGACCCACTCAGAAAACTTGACCCACCGACCCACTCCATCTCTGCTGTGTGATTAAGGAAAATTGGCTCATGCAATCTAAACAAAACGAAAGGGGAAGGTTCTTCGCTAATCACTGAAGTATTCTTCACCGTGTTTCTAAGCAACCAACATAAAAGACTGCTGTTGCTGGTAGTTCTGTTGAATATTCTAAGCACTATTATGCTTATTATTTGGAAATCATACCTTACAAATCATCCTGTTATATTATTAGGACCATTGTTATGACTTCAGACATTTGTTTATCGAGAGAGTTGCTGTTTAGTTGCAAAGCATTTGTCAACAGCGCGTCCAACACACAACGTTTTCTGTGCAACTTTTAGACGCCAGCTTTCCTTAACCGCAGAGCACATACCCTCATTCAATGAGCGAATAGCTGCCATCAGGCGAGGATGTGCACCGAGAACCTATTAAAGTTCTTCGCCAACCTTACCCCACTTTTTTGAATTTTAGTGAATAATTCAATAAAGAATATCAAAAATATAAAAGTTAAGCCTGACAGTATATACAAAACACTGTTAAATAAACTAAACGTTTTCAAACTTTCTTGGACATACAGGGTGTTTCAATACAACACCGACAACGTTTGGGAGGTGATTCCTGACACCAAGATAAGACAAAAAGTATAGACCAACCTATGTGCATAAATGCTTCCTTTCGGAGTTATAGGCTGCCAAAAACTTTAAAAAAAAAAAAAAAAAAAAACAACTTTAAATGTCTATAGCTCTAATATTATGGAACCTACTGGAGTCGGGTGAAGACTTCATTTGGGAACTAGTATGCACCTTATCGAAGTATCCATGTTTTAGAATCCTACGGTACTTCCGCAACAATTTTTATAGAGGTAGTTTGGCTACGGGCATATAATTTGAAGAACTCATCAACTACCTCCATAAGAATTGTTGCGGAAGTACCGTAGGATTCTAAAACATTGATATTTAAATAGGGCACATAGTAGTTCCTAAGTGAAGAGTTCAGCCGACTCCAATAGGTCCCATAGTATTGCAGCTATGGACATTTAAAGTTCATTTTTTCATGTTTTCGGCAGCCTATAACTCTGAAAGGAATCATTTGTGCACCTAAGTTGGTCTATACTTTTTGTCTTATCTTGGTGTCAGGAATCACCCCCAAACGTTGTCGGTGTTGTTTTGAAACACCCTGCATAAACAAGAAATTTGGATGGGCATTTTATGACGTCATAATTGTTGGGCACCGAGAGTTATACACGATATGGAAAGGTTTCGAAAACAATTATTAGTACATATTGTAGCGTTTTGTAGATACTCCCTCTGACACTTTCTGCATTTTTGTTGTTGTTCGTTGTTTTTAACTCACTTTTTTTTTATTTATTTATTTTAAAGGTGAGATTAGAGAAGAGATGTTTCGGAATAAAGTATAAAGTCTAGCTATATCTGCGTTCCACTTGTCCATTGAATATTATGAGATTGTTTGTATAATATTTCACTTGCGATGTGAAGAGATAGGCAGGCTACTTGGTGAACGGCTCCAAGAATTCGTTCTGGACTGGAAGTCGGATGGAAGAACCATGAGAACAGCACTTCAGGATAGCTGATATTCATTTAGATAGCCTTAGAAAGAAAACAAAGTTGAAGGGGACACAAGAAGTAACTACCCTGAAAATGTTCCATCGACTAACCATTGACCTCAATGTCCCCTGTATCGGTTACTGCTAACATAGAGCATTGGCGCCAGTCTCCCTACACCTTAATGTCTTCACTTTTCGCCGATGAAGATGACCCTTGCTTGTGGACCTCTATTTGTGACGTAATAGAATTTGTGTGTATATATATGTATTGTTGGCTTGTTTTTCCTAAAAAGAGAAGTACCAATTCAATTATCCATCAAAATGATTGGACAGATCCACTGAGTGACTGGGATTTCAATGATTCAATCTGTGAGAACTTCGCTTTGTTGTTTGAGCTGCAATTATTCCACAATTACATACGTGATTAGTTCCGTAGCATTGACACAATCAAGGACAATTACTCATACATGAAACGTATCGAAAGGCTTAAAACCTCATTGCATTGATGAAATGCAATTGAGCGTGCACGACATGCAGTAATAATTAAATTTTCGCCATGTTGTATGGAAATGTCCTCTGGTTTTCAGAGAGTATCCCAATATGAAATACTTTCACTCCAATCATTCTGTGTAATTACTGCAGTGGATATAGATCATTTCACTAAATGGAAAACACAAAACATCATCGTCTTTCATGTTTTAATTTCGTTTTCCAATTGCTATTCTCTGCTCATGTTTATGTAAACAAGAATGGACAATTTTAAAAATAAAAATCAAACACTGTTCGTACATGACTATATTAATTAAATTATTTAAGCTCATATTCTGTTTTTAATTGCGCTATTTTAGGTACAACGATACCAGCTATGCACTGAAAAATTTTGAAATTGCATGATCTTTTTAGATGTACAAAGAAACAAATATCAGCTTTACATATAGTCAAAAGCAATCATGAATAATAAAACTTTGATTGAATGATTGAGTGCAAAATATCTAAATTGCAACAAGACTATATGAAACTAGAGTGGAGTGGCGTCCTAATAATCGCTCAGATTTGTGTATGAGCTAAGACCCCACCGAGGATCGAAGTCTGAACCATACGCATAGTAAACATGCACTTTAGTCATTCATAATTTATTTACTTATTTATACATATTGTGGGCATTACTGGCATCTATAGCCTTAAACCCCTCACGTATGAAAGATGACGTCACTCGGTTGGCGCACTATCTAGGGAAGAGGGTAAAGGAAGAAAGAAATGGGGAAGAAATTAAGCTGCCTGGGACCTCTCTGTTAAATACCCCCCCGGCATTTGTCTTGTGTAAATGAGGAAAACCCAGGAAAATCCTCATTTAGGATGCGTGACCCGAAAAAAGCTGTTATGGTAGGGCGGGACATTTCCAATCATTTCAGAAAGATTTACTTGTATCTCGTAAGAAATTGACGACATCATTCTTATTTTAACACATTTTATTGCTAACATATGAAATAATATATGCCCACAGTATTGTGGATCTCAGAAACTAGCTAAAATCAGTACACAGAAAAATATGAATCGCTGAGAAACTGACCGCAATTGTATATATATAGTAAGTTTGGGTGATTCCGAACAGTCGCTGAATCCGGACATCCTAAGCTTATGATAGTACTGTTCTTCGCATATGTAATGTGGAGACTTGTTGTGACACCTATTTGAAGGACCGTACCTTCCTACAGTTCAGTGCTTAAGCTATTATTTATATATTTTTTAAAGTTTATATATACCTATCATAGTCTGCGTACTGGCTGTCCCCCCAGTTTTTACCTTCTAGATCCGCCACTGGTCAGCAAATGGTTAAGTAAGACATATATCGAAACGAAGACCCTACTTTACTCGTTGCATATTGGAAGAATTCTATTACTTTGCGCGCGCCTGCTCAACGCGTGTACAAGTTTACAGTGTTCAAAACGGGCGAATCCGGACGTTTAGGAAAGGGTGAATTTGGACACGTTTATTACGTTAAGGTGAATCCGGACAATGTAATTAATGAACTAAGAGAACTGAGAACACTATATCTTCTCTCGCCTTTCACTTTATGAATGTGAAATAGTACGTGAGGTCTATTGCTTATTTCCAGCGTCTATTTATTTTTGCCATAAATGTAGTCCGAGGGATCACCAGAAAAAGCTATAAAATTATCTTAGGATCTACCTACACAACTAAATTACAAAATTCTAATCACAAGGTGCTCAAAAATTCTACACTACTGAATGGCTACATCATCTGGTTGATCCGCAACAAATTCGGGAACATGAATTTCTTTTGTCGAATGAACATGATCCGCCAGAAGCTGGAAACAATTCCTGTTCTGTTTCGTCAGACTCATCCAAAAACGCGTCTCAATCGCCTTCAGAGTCCTCAGTTCAAGTTCCTATCTTTTCCTGCAGTTGCTTCTCGCAAACCCACATCCTTAAGGTCAGGCGTTCACCCAAACTTACCCTACCTACCTAGGTAGAATTGCGATATCATGATAGTATAATTCCGATCGTACTAACGTACACTTCCGATAACATTATCGTTCCAATGTTAATCTAAAATACTGAGTTTTTAGGTGGAATGAGTTGAGATTGAACCGTAGAAATGTAGATAGTCTGATTTCCGAAATGTATCTCCAGATGACAGGGGAGGCTTTTTTAGTATGTGTCCCTGTATTGAATTGTATTGGAATGGTAAACCTTCTTTTCCAGTTTACTCGAAAGTTAAAAAAATGTGACATACCATATGTTCATATTCTTACTGGTATTAAAGTTTCTTACTGGTTCAAGAAACTTACCTCCAAGAACAAACTAGTGACGCAAACACGTTAGTTGCAGCCCGCGGCGAGAACTCGCCTTAGCGCCCCTCTGACCAACCAAATCAAATCATCCTCCAAATATTTGCGCAAGTTCGTGCCTTCCCAATCCGGTGCCCGGGGCACAAGCCTGTTTGCCCCCGTATTTGCATCACTGAAACAAACTATCCCTCGTAATTTTTTTAAGCACAAATAACTTATGCCACATTGTCAGCTTATTAATAAAATATTTATTTATGAAATGAACAAAATCATCTAAGTCAGTTTTGAGAAAATCCCCGGGAAAACTCACCTCAAGGGTAAACTACTCCTTCTCGAAATTTATCACATAATTTTCTTATACCATAGTACGTGGCTGTTATTGAAAAATTTATATATGAAATATAAACAAAATAGTAACATCTATTTCTGAGAAAACCGCAACATTTTACTTTTACTTTTAGGAAACTACCCTTAATTTTAAGGACAGAAAGAACATTCGAAAAATATTCCTGGAGAATCACAAAAAAATCAAAGTTTAAAATTTGGTCTCGAGATGTTAAACGGTATGACTTCTAATAGAGTGTATATCAGGACGAACGGACCAAGAGACTGCACTTTTCAGGCTTCTATGAGCCATGAAACGTGTAAATCTGTTAAAATATCGAATTCAATTTCTTTTACGATAACTGGACTCTCTTCTCTCCTTTCGTCGTTCGAAAGTAAAAGAATAAAACTATTTTGAAAGGGGATAAGAGTAAAATAGTCCTTATAGTATTCTAACGAAAGTGGTCTCCAGTTGGAAGAAGTTTAAGAAACTTCGTTAAAACTTTGAATACAACTTTTTCATGATTTCTCGAAAATATAAAAAAGATAACTTTTTAAAAGTGATTGAGGCATTGTAGTTTAAAATTACTTTATATACGTATTCACGTGACATTGCACGTAAATCCACGTGAGTGACATTCTCGTGGATTCGCAATCTCTGATTTGCATAAAATTATCAGTAACTTGATACATTTTTTAAAAGGAAGAATAACAGGAAGCATAACAGAATGAAGGTAGCTAACCTCTCTCTTCCTTAAAAGAAGGAAATGTTGTGCTACTTTTTTTTTTTAAAAAAAGAATATTTTTATTATTTTTATTAAATTTACCAAACATTGTTAGGGTCATCAAGTCTAGGAGGCTCAGGTGGGCATGTCATGTAGGCAGAATGGAAGAAAGTAGGAACGCTTTCAAAGTTTTGACTGAAAATTTAATCGGAAAACGTTCATTAGAAAAACCTAGGCGGAAGTGGGAGGACAATAGTAAGATGGATCTCGCAGAAATAGGAATACAAAGTAGAAACTGGATCCAGTTGGCTAAGGATAGAAGTGAGTGGAGAGGTTTTGTGAACGCAGCATTGAAGCTCCGTGTTCCATAGGCCATAGAGTTAGTTAGTTTTAATTTTTATTAAATTTCTTGAAATATATTTGCAATGGAATTTCAAGTTGACTAACTAATGCAGGGGTGCCCACAAGGGGGACTATGACGCAAACTGCGTCATTGAAATATTTGGGGGGGGGGGGTTAAAATCTATATAAATATGTTTGAGGAGGTGTAAAAATTAATCGAAAATATATTTTTTTTCATGGAAGAACACCTACGGATAGACAATTGAGGGGGGTGCGTCATGGACATGAGGGGGGGTAGGCACCACTGACTAATGGATGTATCAATTTCACTTTTATTGACAGGAGTTTAACTGGGACTGTCGGTGTCATTGCCACCGTATTCTTGCCTCTTTATTTGTAAACTAAGATTGTCGAGTACAAGAGCCATCTTTGTATTTTAGCTAATTGATTTGTATTGGAAAACATTTTTCTTTGTTCTTAGAAATTAACAGGTACTTAAAGATTTTGATTTTACTGATTTCTTATTCAAGCCTAGTTAAATGCTTCTTTGTCAAATTGCATCTATGTTACAGATAAATTTAATAATTACTCAAATTCGATTTTAAAAAGTATTAAAATTATACAATACTACATCACAAAATGTAATTTTCATAAACCAAGAGACATTTAAATGGGTTTTTAGAAGAAATAAGTAAAATCAAAACATTGGGATGTTGTCCATTTCAAATTATATATATATATATATATATATATATATATATATATATATATATATATATATATATATATATATATATATATATATATATATATATATATATATATATATAATATTATATATATATACCGTGGACTCTCTCTTTAACTGTCCGACTGCTTAACCGCCCATCTTTCAAGAAATAAGCCTGTTCTCTTATCTGCACTCGATGCTCTATAATAATATACCATACAACAAGCCTAAATATATTTTTCTTCGTTCAGTAAATGTGTTTATAAAATACAATACAATATTTTTTCAGATTTGCGGTTTTCTTCTATCAATACACACACACTGTAAATAAGCATATGGTTTGTAATAGTCTAATGTGCTTTGTTCAATCTTAGCTTAAATAGCCGTTCTTCGTATGGGGAAGATAAGATTTGCGCAATATATCATATTTAAAGATAAAGAAACTTTTAACAAAAGAGACACTGACCAAAGCTTAAAATTTTACTTTATTTTAAATTATAATTTGTAACTGTTTCGGATATCTAGCATATCCTTCTTCAGACACGATCGAAATTAATGAAAATACAGACATATATATAAATGTTGTTATCTCTCTTTTGGTCAGTGTCTCTTTTGTTAAAACAATTAATCCAAAGCCATGAATAGTCTTACTAATAAAGAAACTACCGAAATAAATAAATAAGAAGTAAAAACGTTTGTGGCGTTGTCCCTGTCAATATTAGTGAAATAAGTAAATATTGAAGACTAATTTCTTTGGCGTTGACTCTGTGAATATGAGTGTTATAAATAAATACTGAAGAGAAACGCCAAAGGTGTTGTCTCTGTCAGTTTTTGGACCGGTTGAAGTGACCCTTCTTTGTCTAAACATGGGGTCAAATGTTATCGGGACTGTTACTAATCAGCGAAAGTTCGAAAACTTTTAATTTGACACTAATATTGTTCCTTTTGAGCATGGTTTTTTTTTTGTCACGCCCCTTACTTGCATGACGGTGGGGGCAAACTTTGATCTTGAATGACATCATGATTGTTGCTATCCATTTCAGTGACCTCAAAAACTGAATTTAACACTAATATTGGTCGTTTTGGATATGTTATTATTCAAGATTCCCAACTCTCTATGACAATAAATGTTAAAGTTTCTTGAAAGGTGCCGCGAGTGTTGCTAGTCACCTTAGCGATCCCGAAAACTATGAATTTGACATTAATATCGGTAGTTTTGGACATGCTATTTTTTACGTCATCCCAACCCCCATCACTACAGGAACTAAAGTTGGACTTGAATGGCGTCGGGAGTGTCAATAATCATTTACAACGTCCCCGAAAACTGAACTTGATACTAACATAGGACATTTCTGGACATATTATTTTTACGTCCTCCCCGACTCCATGACGATCGGAGCTAAAGTTGGACTTGAACGACGTTAGGAGTGTTGCTATCTGTTTCAGTGACTCCGAAAATTCTAAATTTGACACTAATATCGGGCGTTTTAGACATGTTATTATTCACACACTCCTAATCCCCCATGACGAAGCTAAAGTTGGACTTGAAAGGCATTGTGAGTGTTATTATTCATCTCAGTGCCCCCGAAAATATGAATTTGACGTAATATCTGGTGCCACGGATCATCTCATTTTATGCATAAATTTGACCCCCCATAATCTCCCCGTACCGGAATTTGAAAAAGAGCTTCGTAGACGATTAGATCTGGTGAAGATCTCACTCACTCTATGGCCTATGGAACCCGGAGCTTCAATGCCGCCTTCACAAAAGCTCTTCATTAACTACTATTCTCAGCTAACTGGATCCATTTTACTTTGTGTTCCTTTGCGCCTAGGTCATTCTAATGGACGTTTTTCAATTGAGTTTTCAGTCAAAACTTTGAAAGCGTTCCTACTTTCTTTCATTCTCGCTTCATGACCTGCCCATCTGAGCCTCCTAAACTTGATAACCCTGATAATGTTTGGTAAACGGTATAAATTATACAGTTCCTCGTTGTGAATTTTCCGCCATTCTATATTCTCTTTCCTCTTGGGTTCGGATATTCGTCTCAAGATCTTGTTCTCAAATACTTTCAGTCCGTTTTTCCTTCAGAGTAAGCGACCACGTTTCGCAACCATACAGCACAACAGGGTCGATTATCGTTTTATATATTTTAATCTTCAATTTCCTCGACAGAATTCACTAATACAGAAGATTTTGAACTGAATAGTAACACTTATTCCCTGTTTTCAGTCGACATTTAATTTCTCCGTGAATATGATTTTGATCCGTTAATATTAGTCCTAGATATTTAAAAGTATCCACTTTGTCGAAGTTTTATTTGATACTTTGATACATCCATAATTTGCAGTATTACGATCCCGGCGAACTCGTGTCCCAAAGTTGGTTGCTCAAGGTCACTCCTAGATACTTAGACACATACATTATTATTATTAAGGATACAGTATTTCGTTCAACTCAGTATCATTGGAGCAGCTTGTGGTCGAAATTTCTAATTTTGAAATACTGTTTATTGGACTATAATACTGTAAGATTTTTTAAAAACAATTATACACATACTATGTAGAAATAATTTTACAGATTTTCGTTTTAACCGATTTTTTCGTTATCTGACCATGGTTTGGTCCCGTGATGATTGGTTAACAAGAACTCTACTGTATTTTTACTTCTTTATTATATCAAATGATTTTTTCGTAATGAACTACACACCAAACAATAAATCACTCTTTGAACATGATTTGGATTTTTTTTTTTTTTTTTTTTTTTTTTACAAACGACTGTTTTTAGTCATTGTTTAACATGTCCCAACGCGTTACATCAGTGAACCAAAATATGTCTAGAACATTTTCTATGAGTGGTTAATAGGATCTGCCCTAAGAGTGTTCAAAATATACGTGAACTTCTAATGTGTGTAATGAATCAGTAAACGGCACAAAGACAACTTTTAAATAGTGTTACGACACCTTACACCAGCGTTTCCCAACCTTTTTCAACTTGTGGCACACTACATGTGTAACTTGAATTCTCGCGGCACACCCATATATATATATATATATATATATATATATATATATATATATATATATATATATATATATATATATATATATATATATATATATATATATATTACTATTATTATTTGTAGATATAAAATACCGTGGTATTTTTATGCGATTACTGATCTCTTTTTTACAGAGAAGAAAGCTCGATCACTGATTTTCCCCTGTGGTAATTCATTATGCTTATTTTCCATTCTAATTTTAAAATAGAAAACAATTGCAATCAAATATACGACTCGGGTTTTTTAAAATCCACTTTCTCTTTCGAAAATTGTATCTAACCTTTAACTAAAAGGGAAGATGACTAAGTAACGAATAAATAAACAAATCTCCTATACCTTTGAAAAACACAAATGTAGGTAATTTGTATGCATGTTTGGTCTGTTGAATTTATTGAATGATATGTTAAAATTTCAAGTTACGAAATAGTCTGCAACAATAAAGAAGCAATAATTGTCATGATAATGATAAATACGTTTTTCAACATTAAAAATGTACAGAAAAGTAACACAGTATGCAACTTAAAATTGTAGATTTATAGTAGAGGTTCATAGTAATGTGAAATACAAATATACATTTTCCCCTATGTCTTGCAATTTGATTCCTATAGAATTAATAATTTGTTTCGATTTCCTCGCGGCACACCAGCGGCCCATTCGCGGCACACCAGTGTGCCGCGGCACAGCGGTTGGGAAACGCTGCCTTACACATTTACATACAAGTCGTTTCTGCCCTTATACTCATTGGACACATCAGAAGCTCAAGTACATTTTGAACACTCTTAGGGTGTTTTTACAGTTCCTTTTAACCGCTGCTAAGATGCATTATAGATATTTTTGATTACTGACAGAATACTTGAGGACATTTTTGGACATGTTAAACAATGACCAAATGTAGTTTCTAAAAAAAATATCTATCCAAACACTGGTTTAATTTTTTCTTTCTTTTTCTCTGTGAAATTTAGGCTATGGGCTAAGAAATAAAGATACGGTAAGTGCTCAGCACTGTTAAAGTTTGTCAATAAAAATTAAATACTGTATTTTGCACAAAAGTAAGCTGTAAATGAGAGAGAAAAAATGTGTGAGTGTTTATGATATTAAGGCTTTTCTTTGATTTGTACAGCAAATTTTCAAAATTTTCAACATCATTATTATTTTACTTTTAAAAGCTGATATTGAAAAATGAAATGAAATGAAATCTTTAAGTTTTACGTCCCACGGTTATGCCGGCTAGACTAAAGGAGACGGTGATGATGAGAAATGAATGAAATGGTGGAATGAAGAAAGTAGGAGGAAACAGGAGAATCCCGAGAAAACTCATGCACACCGTGTTTGCCCACCACAAAGCTCACTTGGCGAGAGCTGGAGTGATATTCAAATTTTGCAACATAATGTATTCGTATTAACTGTTTTACTGCTTCAAAGTCTCTTATCGTTGAGCAAAATAGTATGACGTCACGACTAAGTAAACAAACTTTGTGATCAACAATAAAGAAGCACTTGAAAACATTGATTATTTTGTTCTATTGTAAATACACTCATCCTCCGGTTTTAGCCCTCCCTTTAAACCGGTGACCTGTTATCTCCCTCCCCACATGTAAGCAAATTTGACTGGAATTGAGCCAGATCATTTGATCGTCGTTTGATTGCCAACAATTATCGTTTGATCGCCACGCGTATTGACGTAATACAAGTAATTATGTAGAACGGATATCGGAAGCAAAGGAAAATATGTGGAGCAGCCGATTCATTTGGAAAGTCCTGGTTTGAAACTAAAAATGCTAAATGTTGAACAGGTATTTCACTCTCTCAGATTAAAAGTACTTGATTAAAAGTATAGTATTAGGCCTACTGTATTGTTCTTCTTTCTTACATAATGTAATTGTGAATATTAGCTACTGCACATTTAGTGTAAGAAAGTTACTGATGATCGGCAACATTCGATCGAATATTGCTCCCTTTTTATTTGTTAAAAGAGAGGATAAATGTACTACAAAATTACAATGTAAAATCTCGCTATAATATTTTAATTTTTGCAGAAGTTCTTGATGAAATAAGTGAAAGTATGTCATGAAATTGAACGAACAGTCCTAATCAATATTCTAAAGTAGGTCCAAAGAAAGCAAGAAGAAGAAGAAAAAGTATTGAATTGAATTTAAACGAACTCCAGATTTCTGAATATTGAGATAAGTTTAATTTACATTTAATTGATTTGGTATTACTCGTACGAACGAATTGCTTTATTTCATTTTCTATGATTCCATATGTATGAGATAAGGAATGATGGGCTACAAATTAAGACTTTCAAATTCAACTTTGCAGTTTTTTTTTTTTAATTAATTTTGTGTTGTGTATGGTAGGTTACTGGGCTGATTAAAAAAGAAGAAGAAGAAGAACAGAAAAAAAAGCAATTTGAAAGACGCGTTTATCCAAAATTGTCCAACCTATCTCCCACAGGTGCATTTTGTGGATTTCGTGGGCTTTTAACAACACTTCTTTCTTGCTAGCTTATCATATTATTGCAAATTATGAATGCGTTAAAATATCCAAACATACTTTCGATAAAGAAGCTACTTTCAAATACCTAGGGTCAATATTAACAGACCAAAAACCATATTCACGAAGAAATTAAATGTCGACTAAAACCAGGGAATTCGTGTTATTATTCAGTTCAAAACCTTCTGTCATCGCCAATTCTGTCGAGGAATTTGAAGCTTAAACGATAATCGTTCCTTTTGTGCTGTATGATTGCGAAACATGGTCGCTTACTTTGAGGGAAGAAAGCAGACTGAAAGTGTTTGAGAGCAAACCCTAAGACGAATATTCGGACCCAAGAGAAACGGGAATGACGGAAACTTCATAACGAGGAACTATATAATTTATATCGTTTACCAAAAACATTGTTAGGGTCATTAAAACTAGAAGCAGGGCCGTACTGGCCAGGCGGGAAACCGGGAATTTTCCCGGTGGGCCCAGGACAGTGAATGTTTTAGTGGGCCCTCCGCCCTGTATCGTAAGTAACGGTATATATACAAAAAGGCACACGTCACTCCCTTCTCACATACGGGAGTAACGAAACGGAGGACGATGACACGTCGAGCACCGGCTATCAGCCAATCCATAACCGATATTGTTACATGAGTCTTTCACGTTTTTTCGTAATTCAACCCTTGAAAGGTTGCTGATTTGTCACCCTTCTTTATAACTTTGCTAATATTGAAGTATTCAGCTAAATTGAAATTTCAAATGATGCCATAACTTGAAACTAAATAATAATTTACACTTTACAGCACCGTTGTTTTCCGCATAGGAAATATACATGCCAGATTAAGACCATTGAGAGCCCTGGAGCGGGAAAATACAAGGGGACATCAAAAACTTCTATGATGGGCCTTCTCTCAACATGCTCAAAAAGGACCATGTTTTATATAGGAGTGACTCATGTCATATTTTTAAACTTCTATGATGAAAATGGTTTCAGTAATTTTTAAAATTTTCGGAGCCCCTTGGTCACGGAGTCCTGGGCAAAAAATGAAAACTCAACTCGATTTTTCTTTCTTTTTTTTTTTAAAAAAAAAAGAGGAAAATATTTACATCTTTAGAGGAAAATCACAGAAGAAATCACTGTTCCTGGTAAGTAGGTTTTTAAACGATGTACAAAGTATGTCCGTAAAGTCATGGTGCATTTTTGACCGGTCACAGGTAAGCAACAGGGAAACAAAGCAGGGAAGAAAATAAAAATGTAAAATATTCACCAAATAAAAGGAAAACTCTCCCAGTTGCCGTAGTATGATGTGGAAACGTGTACACACACAGGTGATGACGCAACAGCACGAACTGCGTACTAGCCCATGCCCACACCAGTCAAGATGGATGGTACAGACGAAAGTTCAGTGTGTTCTGTGGGTTTCTAAATTCGAATCTGTGACCAAAGTGCAGCGTGAATATCGTCGCGTGTACAACGAAGCGCCACCACATAGGAATAACGTTACTTGGTGAGATAAGCAGTTGAAAGATACCGGCAGTATGTTAGACAAACCCTGTTCCGGTAGGCCATCGGTAAGTGTTGAGTTGATTTTGAGTTTAACGTCCCTTTCAGCAGCGAGGCTATATGAGACGTAGATCTACTGATTAACGTGGAATTCGAACCACATGAGCTCCCGCCGGCAACCATCGGTAAGTGACGACTCTGTAGAGGCTATACGGGACAGCTACCTAAAAAGCCTCTACCTAAAAAGCCCTTTATACCCCGGACTACATACACACACAAATTCAGACCTCTACGTCAGTTGTTTCCTCTTCGCAAACATGTCTTCAATGTCCAAAAATGTTGCTACTGCAGACCCTGATTTCACCCCTTCAAGTGGTTTTAGGAAAAAATGTTAAGAGATCAAAGTTTTAGCTCTGCCTGAGTTGGAGACGTCTAGCAATTTTCAATTTGATAGGACAAGTACATGCTGAGATATTCAAAACAACGTAAACGCCTAAAATCGAAAAAACGCAAAATGGCCGCAGCCGTTGCGTCGCCATGTGATTTTGTAAAATAATAATAATAATAATAATAATAATAATAATAATAATAATAATAATAATAATAATAATAATAATAATAATAATAATAATAATAATAATAATAATGGTTTTTAATTACCGTGATATAGAATAAACATTCATGAAAAAATTAGATTTTTTGGAGATGGTCGAACGGCATTTTTTCTTTTTTCTCGATCACTTTGCAAGGTTTGACCCGATAGCGACACATCACAATATTCATGATGAGGTAATATTAGTGATTTTACTAGCAGCTTTGTTTCTGTAGGTAGCCGTATGAGGAAATACAAACGACTGAAAGTTTTCTTACATACAATGTTAATGTGAGGGTTTCCATTCAAGAAATTGAATTTCGACTTTCAAATTATGTAACTGTTTCAGAAAATAGAACGATTGTTCCATTTACCTGTACTGCTGGTAATTTCGAATGATGCCTTTTCATTACTCGTTTAGAGAAGGTCCAAACGCACTTAGACTTCTGTGGGTTTATGGCTAACCCGTTTTCATTTGACACAAGTGAATACGATGTAAATCATCACTCATTTGCTGGATTGAACTGGTTGATGAAGCTTTCAGCTTGATTTGAAATATATATATTTGAAAATTATCTGCGTATAAGTGATATTTACAACATTGTAAGACAGAAAGTAGGCCAATAATATACATACAGAAAAGAAGAGAGCCAAGGATGCTTCCTTGGGGGACACCATGGGTGAGATTACACAGTGAAGAGGAAGTATATGATACCGGTACGATCATAAATCGCTGCAGTCCATGTACATAATTCTTTACCCATTTCACAGCATCAGCAGAGAAGTTAAATTTTATGTTCAATTTGTGGAAGAGGATTTTATGCTTTATAATTGCTTGAAAAGCTTTAGAGAAATCTAATAAGAGAGAAAGAGTGGAAAATGTACAAATTTTATCCTTAATTACGTTAAATGTTACTTACTGGTAATTTCTGAGATTTCTTTCTAAATCACATGAACTTAGTATAATGTGAAATGTTTGCGATCACATGTCTTTATCTACACCACGTCCTTAAGATTATGTTACCAGACACGACCACTTAGAATTAAAAATCCGATTGAACGTACAGAAAGATCTCTCTCAAAAGCTTCATTAACCATGAAACTATTAAACTTTATTTACAGGAATGTGATTTTGATTATTGTTGTTAAGAAGGGCCCATGTAAGAAAACATTTTTTTAAATCTTTAATAAAATATCTGTAATTGAAATGTCTAGTTTTTCATTTTTTTTCCTGCAAATAAAACTTTTAAAAAATTCTTGCTTATAATAACTATTCGTTCCCCAAGCCATCGACTCGCCTGCACTCTAGCCCAGAGGCGGATCTAGAAGGTAAAAACTGGGGAGAGGCAACCAGAACCCAGACTACGATAGCTATATCATGAGTTTACTATAAACTTTCAAAAGTCTATATTATAAAATTGAAAATGACTTTGTTTGTGACTCCTAATCTATTGAACCACCCGACCGATCTCGATCAAATTTTCAACATAGATGAAATTTGGATCTGAGTTGGGTTTTTGTCATACCACTTTCACAGTGCAACTTAGGGATGGGGGAGAAAGACATTTAAAAATGATCGAAAATGACCGATATTAGTGTCGAAACTATACTTTTCGGGGTCTCTGAGAAGAACAGTAATACTTCCGATACTTTCAAATTCAAAATTCAGCCTTGCAGCAGAGGGGAGGAAGGGTGAGATATATATATAAAACTGATCTAAAATGAAGAATATTAGTGTCGAATCCATGTTTTTTTTTGGATCGCAGAGTTGAGCAGTGACACTTCCCATCCGGTTTAAATCCAAATTCAGCATCGCGACTTGCGGGAGGGGGAGGAAGGAGATATATATAATAATGATCTAAAATAACCATTATCAGTTTTGAGTGCATGGTTTTCGGGGTTACTGACTGAGATGAACAGCGCACTTCTTATGCCGTTTAAATCAAAATTCAGGCTTATAACTTGGAGGGGGAAGAGGCGAAGATATATATATATATATATATATATATATATATATATATATATATATATATATATATATATATATATATATATATAATAAGAGAAAAAAGACCGGTATCAGAAAGCGCTTTAGTAATGGTAAAAGGTGACTGACTAACGGAACATATTATTATTTCATGTCCGTGAACCTGGCTCCAACCACATCGGCACTAATTTTAAAACATATGCCAAAAATTAGTGCCCAATTAGTGCTGACGACTTGTAATGTTAAAAAAATTTGTGCCATTACACAGACTCAAAAAAGATTCTGGGTGGGGCTAGGCTCACGCTAGCCCCATCCACTCAACCGATCGAGATGAAACCTATACACAAAGTTAATGTTAAATTAGTGCTGTCGATACCGCATAAAAATAAAATTAGTGCTATTATCAGAAGCCCAAAATATATTCGAAAATGTTCAATGGCGGCGTCATCATAAAAAAAAGATCCCTCATTTTTATGATAAGATATATAGTACTAATTTTCTTTCTATGCAGTATCATCAGCACTAATTTAGCACTAATTTTTGGCATAGTTTACAAAATTAGTGCTGCATTATTAAAAGTGGGTGAGGCTGTCTTCACGTGAACCTGGCTCCACCGACACTGGCACTAATTTTAAAACATATGTCAAAAATTAGTGCCCAATTAGTGCTGACGACTTGTAATGTTAAAAAAATTGTGCCATTACACAGACGTCAAAAAAGATTCTGGGTGGGACTAGGTTCATGCTAGCCCCACCCACTCAACCAATTGGGATGAAACCTATACACAAAGTTAGTGTTAAATTAGTGCTGTCGATACCACAGAAAAAGAGAATTAGTGCCATTATAAGAAGGCCAATATATTGAAAATCTAATATGGCGACATCATCAAAGAAAACAATCGATCCTAATTTTTATGATACTATACATAGCACTAATTTTCTTTGTATGCGGTATCGTAGGCACGAATTTAGCACTAATTTTTGGTATAGTTTTCAAAATTAGTGCTGTTACACAAATACAAAAAAAAAGATGTGGGTGGGGCTATTGTGAACCTAGCCCTACCCACTTAACCGATTGAGATGAAACCTATACATAAAGTTACTATTAAATTAGTGCTGTCAATACCACATAAAAAGAAAATTAGTGCCATTATCAGAAGGCCAAATATATTCGAAAAACTAATATAGCGGCATCATCAAAGAAAACAATCGATCCTCATTTTTATGATACTATACATAGCACTAATTTTCTTTCTATGCTGTATCGTCAGCACTAATTTTTGGCATAGTTTACAAAATTAGTGCTGTTGCACAAACGACAAAACGGCACTAATATTTCCGTTATTGCATGAAGTGGAGGCAGCAAGTTAACGCTGTCCCCAAAGATTTTTTTACTTGTAGCACCTACATTAATAAATCACGAACGTAGGGATGCGCTCGAGTCGAGACATGTCTCGAATCTCGACTCGACTCGACTCGAATTCGAGTCGAGATTCGAGTCGAGACACACTTTGTAAAATTCGAGACGAGTCGAGACAAACGTATTTCTCGACTCGAATTTTCGAGTCGAGACACGAGTCGAGTCGAGACGGCTCTTAAAAATCTCGACTCGACTCGAATGTCTCGAAAATCTTTCTATAATTTTTAATATTATTTTGAAGAAAGTATTCACTCAGAAACAGCCTTGAAACCAATTCCAGCTTTTATTCCTTCAGAAAGGTACAGAACGCATAAAATTAATAGGTAATCTTTAAAGATCAAGATTTAATTTTCAGCTCAATTCAGTTAATTAGAACTAATAGTTAATGTCGTTGTATTTGGTTGTACTGCAAATATAATGATAATAATAATAATAATTGATTATCTAGTTTGTATAAAACTATTATCCGTAGTCTAAATCTAGTTTGTATAAAACTATTGCGATAAAGTGAACTTCATAAATTCTCTGAATGAGCAGTTGGTAGTCTATAGTAATTTAGCATAGTTATAATTATTGTGTTTTCGTTCCCATGAACTCAATAGGGTTACGTAACTTCTGGATTATTCGCTTGCCCAACTATTCTGAGGCTTTAATATGTTGCAGCATATCACGAGCTACGGATAATATATAATGTAACATTTGTTGTAAATCACATATTATGATACTAGACTATTTTACATAGTATATCTTATCTAATATAAATAAAATAAAGAGTTTGTTTGTGTGTTTGTCTGTCTGTCTGTGTGCGACCTGGGGACCAGACGAGTGGACCGAGAGTTCCCAAAATTTGGTCACGGGTACCTTAGTCCAGGCCCCAGATCAAGACGAAGCCTTTTTTTTTAAATTTCGAACCAGGGGGGTCTCGGGGGGGACGTTTACTGGGACCGACCTGGGGACCAGACAAGTTGACCGAGAGTTACCAAATTTTGGTCACGGATAACTTGGTCAAGGTCCCAGTCTAAGGCGAAGCGTTTGTGTCAAAATTGGAACCAGGGGGTCTCAGGGGGGTGTTTAGCTAGACATGTAGTAAAAGTAATCCAAATTGATCGACATTAGTGTCAAATCCATAGTTTTCACGGTCGCTGAGATCAATGGTGATACTTCCATCAGCGATGACTTGCAAATTCAGCTACTACTGTATGCGGGCCGGATGTCAGCGGGTGAGGAATACCGAGACATGTATAAATAGCCCATATTGATTGATACTAGTGTCAAATCCATAGTTTTCGCGGTCACTGAAATGAATGGTGATACTTCCACAGGTGTTGATTTCCAAATACAGCCCCCATGCGAAGAATGGGTATATTAAGCTAGTATTACAATAAATGGACTGCTTGGATGCCAAGAACTAGTACAGATAAGTACCATTCACTTCTATGAATAGGTATTTTTTAAAAGGATTTTTGTAAACACTAAGTTATAAAACAATGAACTACATACAGTAGTTATAGTTTTGGTTCCCAACATAAAAGAAATATGGATTTTTCATGAGATATTGAACTTCAACTTTCACTCCTGGAAAATTTCAATTTTGGAGTTAGGCCACTTGGCATCAAAGCAGTTCACTGTAAGATAAATACATTCCGCACATTAGTAACATAGTTGTTCAGGGGCCTTCGATTTCCATCCTCTCAAATGAAAGCTGAACAATTGCTTGATACATGGTGACTATATAGGAGAAATAGTGTATTAAGTTTTCGAGCTTTGGTGCGTATCCGTATTTACACTCTGATATAACTTTAAGTTCACACTTAAATCGAGCTAATTGTTTAATGCATTTCGAAAGCTTTTGTTTTTATGCAGCTCATTAAGGAAAATCTATTTCATAATCGTAACATTTATGTACTAAGAAACTATGAACGTAAAGTGGACTCGACCTAGCCTCGTGGCTGCTGTGACTCAGTGGCACAGCTTTCACCCTTGGTGTGTGAGGACTCTGATTCTGTGTGTGTGTGTGTGTGTGAACTCCGTGGCTAGTGTACGCGTCTTTGTCGTGGAAGACTCGGGTTCAATTCCCGGCGCGAGCTCATGTAGTTCGGATTCCACGTTAATCAGTAGGTCTACATTTCATATATCATCGCTGCTGAAAGAGACGGTAAAGTCAAAATCAACTCAACAATATATATGTGTGTGTGCTTATGTGAATTTCCTCGTGGCTGTATGGTTAACACATACGCCTTGATCGCGGGAGACTCTGGTTCGATTTACGGTGGAAGCTCGTGAAGTTGTTCCGGTATCCCACTTTAAACTGTAGATCCATGCCTCATATAACCATAGATATAATATATATGCCTTTGATACACTTATTTTCCGACTTGGAAGCCATCGAAAATTTCCGGACACAGAGTCCCGTAGACCGAAAATGAGAAACATGGGTACAGAGTAAAACAGCCATAGAAATTTAAGCTTTTTAGGCTAACTTAATACTTACATATAATGCAACTAGCTTGGCCAAGTTATAATGGAGGAAATGCTATCATTGCAACACTCTGAGAATAGAAAATGTTCGTCAGGTATTACTATCCCCCCCCTCTCCTGCAGAATGAAAACCCTGACTAAAACTCAATATATATATATATATAACTATTTTGTGTAATGTAACAAACAGTGGCGGATAGTATTCATGTTTCCTTGCAGAGGTCCTTACGAGGGTTCGCTTCCATCTTCCTCTCCCCAAGAACTAAAATAAATTTAAAAATTGCTATTACTTGTTAATCTTGTACAAAGGACGCAATTAAAGTCCCAGTGTAACACCCCTTCACATTTAGATTTTTCCCCTGGAAGAAAACCAGTTATTGTTGTTTCTTGATTTCTCAGTCTCACCTACATAAACATACGAATAGAATTACAGGATAGGACATGTTTAGAGTGCTTGCACGTGACATCTAACTATATTTCTCATCAAATGTGTCACAGATGAAAATTTCCGTTTGTACTGCCTCTATTTTCTGGTACATATGTTTCATTTATGTTATGTTGCTAAAATTTGTTAGGAAACAAGTACAGACTGCGCCTGTGTGACTGACAAAACGTAAATGTACTGGATAATTATTTCTTCACTTTCTTCCAGAAAAAAAAGTAACCCATCTCATGTCGGCTAACAAAAGGAGGTAGCGGACCAAAGATAGCCGTTGTTTACCTAAGGTCGTTACACAGCAGGGGTTTCATTCAGTCAGAGGGAAAAGAAAAAGTAATTTAAGGTTTCTACATTTGTTTTGAACTGCAATATACTTTTTCCTTTTATTTTAAGAACCATTTCCTTCTCATTTGTCTGCATCAGAAAAAAATGCAAAAAAATCACTAGAATGTGCCTATTTACCCAAAGTAGTACTAGATCACTAGTGCAATAGTAAAATCACTAAATCTAGTACGAAATCATAAATGTGGCATCCCTGGGTTGGAGCGAAAGTAATGGTTGGAGTAAAAACTAGTCCGTATTTCTACTGCGTTCTGTTGTTCAATTCACAGAAATGTTCAAAAATAAATTCAAGAAGTAAAACACGATCCTACAAAAGACTGTTTACTTGCTCACTGGTTTTCGTATTGTGAACTGAAACTCAAGTGCGCAGTCATGTTGAATACTTCTGTCCCTTTCTACTTTACAACTTGAGGTGGGATGAGGGTCAGGATAGATCTAGTGATATACCGCTAAAGGAAGTGCTTCAGTACAGAGTCGGAAGCGGTATGTATTGTTTATACTACTTACAACGTTACCCCCACATAAAATATAAATTCACCCTTTCTCCCTTCTCTTTTTCGAATTGACTATTTCGAACCGACTATTTTGCTGAAGAAAGATGCTAAAAGAAAATTGAAACATCTGTGTCTAAACTTTCTTTGAAGCGCAGTCTTTTGTATTTGTAAGGTTTTGCGAGTGTTTTCGACATAGCCAAATCTTTTACCATGGACTCCTGCTGCGAACTGACCGTGAGTAAACACCCGATCTCGCTGAGCTCAATTTCTCTCGCACACGTGAAATGGGTTTGTTGTTTCCAAACCAAATAGGAAGTTACCTTGTGCTTTTGCATTTCTGCACGCACACAGGTACCATTGTTGTTTTAATGATCAGAAGACATATCAAAACCATCCGATATATATGATACAAAACAGCTAACAGAGGGAGGCAAAGATAAAAGTAGGTCTATACCAAGTTTTCCGCGTGGTACCATTATGGAGAATAAATATTTGATAAAGTCACGTAGATGAGCTTAAACCTATTCCATCTGTCCTTATAACTTTTCTGGTCTCATCAATTTCTCAGGAGAATACGTACAACACATGTCCAAATTCCATATATACTCTTTCTAAACTAATGACTAAACTCATTAAGAACACCAACTGATATCAATAAACAGGAAAGAAAACAATGCTTTATACTTCTATCATTTGGTACACATCTCTATGAAGCACAGCTTGTTTCTTTTCGAAATAGCTCCTTCGTGTCACAGCTGTGGTTAATTTTGTTTTGTGTTAGGATGAAAGAGAGAAATGCAACATTTGCTTCGCGGTGAAGTTATATATATTATTAAGATGAGCGGTGATAAGCGAGGTTTAACAAAGAGTGCCTTTCGGATGCACAATTTAACGGGTAGTTGCAGTCCGTGTTGAGAATCGAACCAAAGCTATGTAAGACATGTTATGACAAATCCAAAAGGTGTGTTGTATCGGTGCAGTACCAGTTTTTCACGTTGTTCAAAATGTTCCAAAACCCAAAGAATAATCTTTAATTTCTGATATTTTAGTCGTCACAAATTACAATTTTATAAAGTAGTCAATGTTTATAATTACTGGGCAGTTGGGCGTTTAAACTAATGACATCATAATAAAGTCAAAACCATAATTTTGAGTTGAATTGATTCTGAGTTTAACGTCCCGTTCAGCAGCGAGGCTATGTGAGACGTGGACCTACTGATTAACGTGGAATCCGAACCACATGAACTCCCACCGGGAATCAAGCCCAGGTTTCCCACGCCAAAGGCAAGTATGCTAACCGTTAGCCACGAAGGAGCTCCACCATAATTTTAGTGGGCGATAAGAAATATCTCGCCAGTGCTTTTACAATAAATAAAATTTTATAAGTATTAAAGAATAGTGGTAAGAGATTTTATAATAGCTCTTTTATTTATGAGATATGAGTATTTTGAAAAAAAAAAAACAACTAAAGAATAGGTTGGCGGAACCACAAAAGACTCGTAAAATAAACTTTCTTATAAATACATACGCACCTTACTCACCTTTTATAATTGCCATGCTTACGTTCTCCATAAAAACAGAAATTCTCTTTTAGTGATACTTTACACATGATCATGAAGTGGGTTCAAATTTAATTAAAGGCAAAATACAATACAATAATCTATAAATATTGTCTCAAGTGAGTTTAAAGATTTCTAAACACTAGTGCGAAACCGGGCTCTGCGTTGCGATCGATTTACAGGTCTTGAGACGAAAGTAAGAAGGGACTTACGCACACAGTAAGTAAAAACAATTAATATGCCTGTAACTTTCCCCCAAATGGGTGTATCTTAAAACTAACCTCACCATTATTTTTCTAATTAAATTCTAGCCCGAAATTATGTATCATATTACCCTATTCCCATTTTGAAAACTTGACCTTAATTCAAAATGGCGGATTTCAAGATGGCTGCCATCAAGGTCATATCTACCATACTACTTCCCCCCAGGACTTATATGTGTCCACATGGTTTTTCTTCACTTTTCTTCATTAACACTCCGTTTACAAAGGGTAGTAAGGGACTTCTGTAGTAATCTCTAATAACCACATCACAATTTTTAAAAGTTATTTTTTAAAAAATAGAAAACATGCATCATGGCAAAAATTTGTCATCACAAGTAATGATGCATACATGCCTTCTATCAGCAAAAAAAGTTTAATTGAAATTGGAGCCGGACATTTGAGTGGTGTCCCTTGTGGGATGTGATTGAACGTGACGTCAGAACACATCGCCCCCATTCCCGGAATTTACGGGAATTAGGTGACCTGAGTGAGCACATGTGGTGCCAGCTCTCTCCAGCGACCTATCAAGGATCATTGCGTGTATGCCAAGACGTGTCGCCGTTTTTATCCATGCCAAAAGTCGACATACTGACAATTAGGTAGGTGGTCATGATGGTCTGGCTGATGTGTGCGTATATTTTAACTCGTACATTTTGTCTCGACTCGAATTCGAGTCGAGTCGAGACACGAGTCGAGACAGAAACATATTTTCGAGTCGAGACACGAGTCGAGACAACATTTTCTCGAGACGAGTCGAGACAGGCTTAAATCTCGACTCGAATGCATCCCTACACGAACGTTAGGTGTTGATGCACTAAGAAGCACTAGCGATGCAGTAACAATTGCACTAGAAGTGATCATCAGTGCTTTTGATTTTGGTGTAAATTTAACGCAATGAAAACTTCCCCATGGATTTCTTATGGGAGTTTCGTGACATGTAATTAGCCATTTCTACATCAAATTAAGCATTACGAAACTATGTGTGTTTTCTAGAAGCACTAACGATGCATGAACGAATGACACTTTTCGTTAGTGTTTGAAATGGAGCCAAGTTCAAGCTGGCCCCCATCTACTTGTAGGGCCTTACTAATGGAGCACTAACGTTAGGTGGTGGTGCACTAGGAAGCACTTTTTCGTTAGTACTTGAAGTGGCAGGGGTAGCGTGAACTTGGTGCCACAAAAGGTTTTTATTTGTAGCTTCTATACTAATGAAGCACTAACGTTAGGCGTTAATGCACTAAGAAGCACTAACGATGCACTAGCGATTGACACTAAATTTATCGTTAGTGCGTTATGTGGAAGATAAGTTCAGGAACGTCGTTAGTGCTTCATTAACGAAGGTGTTACAAGAAAAAACCTTTTGTGGGGCAATTTCTCGCTGCTACAGCCACTTCAAGCACTAACAAAAAAATTAGTGTCATTCGTTAGTCCATCGTTAGTTCTAGTAAACACTGACAGGTTGTATAGAATTTGATATTTCTGAAGTTCGTCCCCACCGAAAACCTTAAATAAATCCCAAAATTGGTAGCACTAACGTTAGTGCTTAGTGCGTTTAAGTGCACTAAAGATGCACTAACGATTTGTCGTTAACCCCATATTTCTTCGTCAATTTGAGTGAATTTGATCTTTCTGAAGTTAGCACCCATCAAAAATCTTCAATAACTCGTAAACTCTGATAGCACTAACGTTAATGCTTAGTGCGTTTAAGTGCACTAACGGCTGCCGTTAACCCCATATTTCTACGTCAATTTTTATGGAATTTGATATTTCTGAAGTTTGTCTCCACCAAAAGCCTAGATTAAATCCCAAAATATGGTAGCACTAACGTTAGTGCTTATTGCGTTTAAATGCACTAACGTTACACTAGCGATTGCCCTTAACCCCATGTTTCTACGTCAATTTGTATAGAGCTTGATATTTCGGAAGCTGGCCCCACCAAAAATGTTTAATAAATCCCAAAATATGGTAGCACTAACGTTGGTGCTTAGTGAGCTTAAGTGCACTAACGATGTACTAACGATTGCCGTTAACTCATGTTTCTACGTTAATTTGTATCGATTTTGATATTTCTGAAGTTTGCCCCCACCGAAAACCTAGATTAAAACCCAAAATATGGTAGCACTAACGTTAGTGTTTAGTGCGTTTAATGCACTAACGATGCACTACCAATTGCCGTTAACCCTATGTTTCTACGTCAATTTATATGGAATTTGATATTTCGGAAGTTGGCCCCCAACCAAAAATGTTGAATAAATCCCAAAATTTGATAGCACTAACGTTAGTGCTTAGTGCGTGTAAGTGCACTTTCGATGTGTGACGTTTGGCATAATTTGGGAGAGGTATGGGACCAACTTCAAGCACGTGTAACGTCGTACATCGTTAGTGCATCGTTAGTACACGTTAGTGCGATCAGAATTTACGAGATATTGAAGATTTTTGTAGGGATTCTCTTCATATGAAGTTATTCTCCCCACTAACGATGCACTAATGATTGCCGTTAACCCCATGTTTCTACGTCAATTTGTATGGAATTTAATATATCTGAAGTTGGCCCCCTCACCAAAAATCTTCAATAACTCGTAAACTCTGATAGCACTAACCTTAGTGCTTAGTACGTTTAAGTGCACTAACGATGCGCTAACGATGTGCGATGTTTGGTGTAATTTGGGAGAGGTGGGGGGCCTACTTCAGGAACGTGTATAAATAGCACTAATATTCTTTCTATGCGACGTGTCTGAAGTTTGGCCCCCACCTTCCAAATTACAACAAACGTCGCACGTCGTTAGTGGATCGAAAGTGCACATTAGTGCACCAAGCACTAATGTTAGTGCTACCAGAGTTTACGAGATATTGAAGATTTTTATTGGGGGCTATTTAGACACATTTTCACCAAAATTATCACATCATTAGTGCATTAAAATACACTAAGCACTAACGTTAGTGGTATCAGTGTTTACGAGTTATTGGAGATATTTTGTTGAGGGGCAATTTGAGAAATATCCAAATCTATACAAATTGACGTAAAAACATGAGGTTAACGGTAATGGTTAGAGCATCGTTAGTGCATTTAAACGAACTAAGCACTAACGTTAGTGCTACCATTATTTGGGATTTATTCAAGATATTTGGTGGATCCAACTTAAGAAAAACATCCATAGAAATTGACGTACATTGAAACATTGAGTTAACGGCAATGGTTTGTCCATGGTTAGTGCATTTAAACGCACTAAGCATTAACGTTAGTGCTACAATATTTTGTGATTTATTGAAGATTTTTGGTAGGGGGCCAACTTCAGAAATATCAAATTCTATACAAGCTGTTAGTGTTTAATGGAAGCACTATCGATATACTAACGAATATCACTAATTTTGTTAGTGCTTGAAGTCGGGGCAAGTTCAAGCAGACCTCCAAAGATATTTTACTTTTAGCACTTACACGAATAAAGCACTAGCGTTAGTGGTTGTGCACTAAGATGTACTTATGATGCACTAACGATTGCACCAGAAAAGATCATTAGCGCTTTTGAATTTGGCGGAAATTTGACGCAATGAAAAATTCTCCATAAATTTCTTATCTGTGTTTCATGACATGTAATTTCCCTTAATTACACTAATAGTGAAGCACTAACGAAATTGATAGTGTTTTCTAGAACCACTAACAATGCACTAAGGAGCGTTTTTCACTTTTGTTGGAAATTCGATGACGGCTAGTGCGGAAAAGGTGCCATTAGTAGCATCGACCTTACTGATTTTTTAAAAGGTTTTTGGACAACCCCTTACCCTGCCCCAACAGACTCAAAAGTTTTTTTAAGTGTTTGGTTAGGTAACACGCACAACACCAAAAGCTACTTGTGATCGTCTGTAGAGTTACCTGATGGCTATAATACAATTATTTTATTAAAACAAACTTGTAGCAATGCCAGTAAATAATTTTAAAATCTCCATGAGTCAAAGTACAGCCATATTAGCTCAGTGTTGGAATTAATGTCCAGATTTTGTTTGGAATGCCACTTTCACGGTGATTATAGGCATAGCCCTTGATATAACACGATTTTCTTTGTGCAACTCTTCGTTTATTTTGCTCTGTACGCAAAATAACCCAGAACTCACCACGGGGAGGTGGTTGCATATTGAGTTCCACCCACCCACCCAGTACGCATATGTTGACATTTGACCTTAGGTCACGTAGTTTTTCTTGGTCTCGAAGCGGGGCATTTTTGTTCTAGACTTCAGTTTGGCTCTAACGTAGATATCTCTTGCGTTCTGGTCGCACTTTTTCGACGCTGCCTCGGACACCAGTTTCACTGTGCGTTCCACAGCTTGACTATGGCAAGGGAATGTTGTTGTTAGAGTAGCTGAAGTTCGGATGTTTTCTTCAAGCTGCTGATCCGTTATGTTTCGTGTGACATTTAGGCCAATTAATCATGTAGTAATTTTCAGCTGTAAGGTTTAATTTCAGAACAATGAAGTCACGTGGGCGGCTTGATCTCGGAGTCTTCTGGTTGCGGCACTTTTTTTATCCTTCTCCAGCCTAACGGTCGAATATACGGATTTTCATCTGCTGTCATCGCCATCAGCAGTATTTCATGATGAGCGTAGTACCCGTTTGTTTGTAGAACAGAATGAACTATGTGTTGTAGATTTTCTGGCAGAAAACGTGATAGCTTAACTATGCTAAACAGATGCATGGCGCCCATTTCGCACGAAGAATTTCGCCGTATTGAAAACCAGACGGGAGCGTATAGTTTAACAATGTACTGGCAAAGTAGACACAAACTTGAACTAGGTTTATCAGTACTGGTGTAGCGGCGAAGCATCCTACAGGCCAATGTAAGCCATCGTGAATGTGATAATGGTCCTGGTTTTCTATTTGCTAGATCGGGAGTACACATTCCTGTAGCAACAGCCTTACGAATTTAAAAGAGATAATTCTGGTCGCTGCTTAAACAATCTGGTTTTTTTCATTTCAGACACCCATTCAACGGGAATGGGTGTAAAGGAGACGATCGGTGAACGTTCACAATCCTTTAATTTCTTTCCGATGGCGCCCGAAAAAGCGTTGGATCCGGTCGTCCGACCATCCAATTCGGCAGCCAGGTGTCGAAATGGCAAACTCGTTGGTATGAAGAAGGCAAATGATATGCTGCAGTTCCTTTCCTAGGGATCTTTGTATCTGACTTATCACGCCGTTATCCCATCCTGTGTTCGTGGCTTCACCATCCCTGCCGACTGCCTCAAGGCTTGACACGTCGTACTGGTTCTTCTCTAAAAGCTCCAATATAAAGTTGGCAATATCCTTGCCAGTGCCTGACTTAGGTGTGGCATGACCCAACTACGGGCTCCGATAGAACTGTGATATGTTTTTCTGTAACCTCTCGTCTTCGTAGTTTGCCGTCAATTTTTTCTTGTACAAGAGTTGCATCATTTTTTCCGTCAAAGTAGATACTTGTAATCGCCCGGCCTAGGTGAGCCGTTTCTTTCTGGATTTTCTCACCCAGTTTATCGTTTCCTCTTCGTACCTTAGATCTGTCAACAACAAGACTTTTGTCCTCTGGCGTTATGAGTCTCGCGTCCTGAAGTACGGCAGAAGCGATCAAAGCAACCTGTCTGTCTGAAGCTCCAGTTCTAAACGCTGCCTCCGCTGTATTTTGAAGACAGATGCGCTTTAAACTATGTTTCCTTCTTGGTCGCGCCTCGAAGTCAGATCCCAACGTGCTTCCCGATTCAATAGCTTCGCTGGATTCCCCTGACGACTCCAGTATCTTTGACTTGTGCCAATGCCTAATCCCACTAGTTGATGGACTTGCTTCAACACTTCCAGCGTCTTTCTTGGTTGTCTGCCCCTTAAATCTACTCACTTTACGGGAAAACATCTTTGACAGAGATTTGCTTGTTCGGACGTCAATGTTACCAATACTCATTTTCCGTGATGTTCTCTGGTCCAAAAGAAACTTGAATTCTCGTTTTGGAATCTAGCGTGTCCTGTCACAGTTGCAATCTTCGACGGTTTTACTTTTGCAAGACGCAATATCAAAAAGAGACTTTTCCGTGTGTGCAACAGTGTTGCTTCTTGTCCTTGTCGACTGAAATGATTTTTCTTGGTGCGACACTTATTATAAAATGTTTTCAACATATCAAAAACTCTCTTTTCCGAAACCACAGGAATGCTTGCTTTACGCCAAATATGTACAACTCTTTGTCCAACTAGTTTACAAATGTCAGTCACTGGTAATTTAGTTATACTTTCGTCACCAGTTAAACCACTTCGAAAACAATGATAATGTCGCATAACGTCAGCGTACGTGAGTAATTGCACTTCGCTCATTTCACTTGTAGTACCAAATAAGCCTCGTTTCACACTTTCTCGCGTTGGTCTGCTATGAGGCTTTTTCTTCATTTTGCTTTCCATTGCTTCCGAACTTGGAGACCAAAGTAGCCTATACAAATGTCTCTGAATCGTATCGCAATAAGAAGACTGTAACTATAGGTACAATGCACAAACTCTCTGTCTTAACAGAAACAGTAGCGAACTAAAACCGTTAAAGCTTAAGTTGCAATAAACTGGCCTGTGGATTGGTTGGCCGAAATACGCAATATTTATACTATCGCCGAACTTCGAGCGAGAATATTCTAGAAACGTCGGCGTAGGTTCTGGATCTAACGAGGCCCAGCGGGAGGTGCGTGAATCTTCTGGACGGAGCCGGACGTTGCGACGACGCTCCAACAGCGTGGCCAATGTAAGTAACCACGAAGTTGTGTAGCCTACCGCTATATGGCATTTGCTGTCGGTGTACATAACAAGCAAAGAGTTGCAAAAACAAATCGTGTTATATCAAGAGCTGTGCGTATAATCATCGTTAACGTGGCGTTCCAAACAAAATCTGAACATTAATTCCAACAACTGAGTTAATATGGCTGTACTTTGACTCATAAACATTTTAAAATTATTTACTGGCAATGCTACAAATTTCTTTTAATAACATAATTGTATTATAGCCATCAGGTAACTCTAAAAACGACCACAAGTAGCTTTTCTGTCATTGGTGTTGTGCGTGTTACCTAACGAAACACTTAAAAACTTTAGCTCCGTTGGAGCAGGTTAAGGCGTTGTCCAAGAAAATATAATAAAAAAAAATCAGTAAGATCGGTGCCACTAATGGCACCTTTTCCGCAGTAGCCGTCATCGAATTTCCAACAAAAGTGCAAAACGCTCCACCCTACTTAGGTATGGTATTAATTTTTTCGTTAGTGTTTGAAGTCAGGGCGCCAAGTTCACGCTGGCCCCCAAAGGTATTTTAGTTGTAGCACCCATACTAATGAAACACTAACGTTAGGTGTTGGTGCACTAAGAAGCACTAACAATGCACTAGCGATTGCTTTAGAAGATATTATTAATGCTTTTGAATTTGGCGGAAATTGATGCAATGAAAAATTCTCCATAAATTTCTTATGTGAGTTTTGTGACATGTAATTGACCATAACTACACTAATAGTGAAACATTATTGAAACTGTTAGTGTTTTCTTGAAATATTAACGAATGCCACTAATCTTTTCATTAGTACTTGAAGTGGGGGCGCCAAGTTCACCCTAGCGCCCAAAGGTATTTTATTGTAGCACTTATACTAATGAAGCATTAACGTTAGGTGTTGATGCACTACGAAGCACTTACGATTCGCTAACAATTACACTAGGAGAGGTAATTAGTGTTTTCGAATGTGAAGGGAATTTGACGCAATGAAAAATTCCCCATGTATTTCGTATGGGAGTTTCGTGACATATAACTCTGCACCTTCACTTCAAGCAATAAAGGAAACTTTAGTACCATTTTTGCGGTTTGTGTAACAGCAGTAATTTTGTAAGCTATGTCAAAAATTAGTGCTAAATTAATGCTAACGATACAGCATAGAAACAAAATTAGTGCTATGTATAGTGTCATAAAAATGAGGATCGACTGTTTTCTTTGATGATACCGCCATATTAGATTTTCGAATATATTTGGCCTTCTTATAATGCCACTGATTTTCTTTATATGCGGCAATGATAGCACTAATTTAACACTAACTTTGTGTAAAGGTTTCATCTCAATCGGTTCCCTAACAGCACAATCACGTAGTAGTCATATGCCTATCATGTTCTCTCAGGTACATGGGAATGTGTCCAATATGTGACTATTTACCTCTGAGAGAGAAATCACATGGATGGCAAGTGATAGTCACAGTCTATGTCTGCCCCTTGGCACATGCCTGACATGTACCTGGGGAACGTGCCTAGTATGTTCTAGTTATGTTCCCCATGCCATAAGAGTCAATGAATCACAAAATTACTCCTCCAAAATATGTTAAATCGGCTATATGCGTAATGTGTTTACATTAATGTGAGTCAAAAAAACACTTTCAACAAGTAAAATAAAAATGTACTCTAGGGTGAGCGCGAACCACCAACGTTTGGATTACTAGCCGCATGCTTTACCGACTTGGCCACGGAGACGATGAAGATAACGTCGCTTGTAGGGGTATAAATTGTTGAGGTCTTCTGAATTTCGCTAATCAGAGTGCTCCTTTAACCGCATATATTCGACGATAACAGTTTGGGATCAGATAAAATCTACTCACCATGTAATTTTATAACAAAATGATGAGTGTCGATTTACTTTATTTCATGGTTCTTCCATATTCACTTTCAAATGATCGGCGACAGTTGCCATTTAATAAAGTTGATGCAGTTTGTTGCTTCTAGTCTAATATGCTTAGAAAAAGAAGCAACAAATGCATCAAATGTGGGAGATGAATTTAGAACACCTAAATGTAGCATGTCTAGCACATCTTGTGCTGTTAGAGTATATGAAATAGTATGTACTTAAAGGACGTGCCTAGAACATGACAGATATATCTCCCAAGTGACGACATAAAAACAAATGACTGTTAGAGTGCGAAACTGAGCCAGGTATATAAATGCTATATTTGTGGTACATAGTGGCAAATAGCAATTAGGTGTAACAAGTACCTAAAACTGTAGGTAGTTGAAGTACATACTTAGCACATGAATATCATATGTGCCAAGCGTCAGGTACCAAAAAAATAGCTGGGACACCTAAATGGCACATACCTAGCACATCCTGTACTGTTAGGGTTGAGTGGTTGGGGCTAGCGTGAACCTAGTCCCACCCAGAATCTTTTTTGTTTTTTGACCTTTGTCTAACGACACTAATTTTTTAACTTTATAGGTCGTCAGCACTAATTAGGTACTAACTTTTGGCATATGTTTTAAAATTAGTGCTGGTGTAGGTGGAGCCAGGTTCACGCGAAGACAGCCTTACCCACTTTTAATAATTCAGCATTAATTTTGTAAAATATGCCAAAAAATTAGTTCTAAATTAGTGCTGATGATACTGCATAGGAAGAAGATTAATTCTATATATCTTATCATAAAAATGAGGGATCCTTTGTTTTGTTTGATGATGCCGTCATTGAACATTTTCGAATATATTTTGGCCTTCTTATAATAGCACTAATTTTCTTTTTATACGGTATCGGCAGCACTAATTTGACACTAATTTTGTGTATAGTTTTCATTTCGATCGGTTGAGTGGGTGGGGCTAGCGTGAACCTAACCGCACCCAGAATCTTTTTTGTTTTTAGACGTTTGTGTAACGGCACAATTTTTTTTTTTAAAAATACAGGTCGTCAGCACTAATTAGGCACCAATTTTTGGCATATGTTTAAAACTTAGTGCCGATGTGGGTGGGGCCAGGTTCACGGACATTATTATCTCTTCTTAATTTAGCTCAGCGAAGAGGGTAATTGATGCTAGTATGTAAATAATAGTTTAAATTATTTTTGGCACTCAAAAAACTGAGGGGCCTAGGCCTCCGGCATCGAGCTATATCCGCCACTGTTCTAGGGGCACATCTTGGCGTCAGATAAGAGGCAGTGCAGCTAGCGATATCTATTAACCTGACTGTGAACTATTGAGAATTAGCGTGGCTGACAGATTAATGTGTCTTGGGCTTAAAATAAGGATTATAAATATCTAAATATTTTTCACTTAGATGTTTACGTAACCCTAAATCTTAAATGTTTTGAAGTTAGCATATTAACAGTACTCACAGACTCACATGTGTTTGCCTTATGATTAGGATTAAACTACAATTGAGGGGTGGGCGAAAAATCAAGTTAAACACATGTGGTTTTTTGTACAATGTGTGACACATTCAACAACTTGTGCTTGCTTTTGGTATATTTTGATTTTTCTCCATTTTTAAAAATGTGGGCTAGACCACTGTTGCGCTCAACCATTTCAATTTAAACAGACACTTGATATTTCAAGAGTTATGATTTTATTTCACATTTTGCTTTATTTTATAAAATTATGCTCTATTGTGAATTCAAAAACAAAAATTATATTCGGGGTAATAACTATACTACGTTTGAAGTATTACAATGCTTTTTGCTGCTCGATTCATTTTTTTTTTAGTATTATTTTACGTACAGTACAATATTTTATAGACCATAAATGTTTTAATTAAAATCAGTTAAAAGTCTTCCCATCTCTAAGTTTTTAGTTCTGAATTAAGAATGGTTTCCTTTCTTTTATTAAATTACAGAATGTGTTTTCAACGAACTTTGAATGTTTCGCCCTAGTGTGCGTATATATAGTACCGATGATCCATCAAGAGAAAAAGAGAGGGAGAGAAGAGAAGAGAAACGGAGGAATTCTGGGAAAAACCGAGGTGACATTCTTCTCTCAACAACGAATCAAATGCGAGCACTCAGGGCACGAAGATGACGTCATTCAGCAACTTCGTTATGACGTCAGTGATGTTCGTAGCAAACTAAATTTGCGTGTTTTGCATTTTGCAGACCCTCACCGTTAGCTGCCAGCCAGGCGTTTGAGAAAGGCCAAAGGGCACTCTCTAAAAACCAATGTTGTTCGTTAATTACTTAGATTTATAAATAGACTGCTCTTTTTTTTCCCCTTCAAATATCCCTAAATAATTAATATAGGTTTTAATGTTGATTTTCCAGGAAAGGTAGTGAGTGCTCGTATATTAAAGGTTATGAGAAGGTGTTTAAATGTCAAATAGTTCAAGTACTTAATGGATTAACTGATAAATAAAAGATGTTGGTACAGTCTAATGAATCTATATCTCTTAGTAGCTAAGCTCGTTTTTGTTTGTTAAGTTTGACACTGGGAAGAGATAGAGAAGGTTTTAAGTTTCTATCAACTTTTATTTTCGACGTTTATACCTTGCTATTTGCACCGAAAGAGAAAAAAACATCTCATGTAACTTAAGTATAACTTTCACAAACGTACGAGGGCATTTTCGAAAGTTTCTGGCTTTGACACTGAAATATCACACTACTGTCCGATATGCATTGCATATAGTGCCACCTGTGGAGAAAATAATGTATTAGTTTCAACTGTAGATCTACAGCTGACAAGTAAAGGGTCTAAATTCGGTGAATCGAGTTGCGGGATGAGATTTAGTGCGCCTGATAAAGGATATGAGATTATGTTTATGTGCAAGGTTGTAGCGGCTGAGCACCATAAGAAACGGAGGGGAAGGGGGTAAAAGTTGGTTTGAGAATGGCTATGCTATGTTATTGAAATACATCAAATAAACTGTTGAATCGTGAAAATAGTGAAAGATAGACAAAGCAAACGGTGGCAGTTTCACCTATTGGCAAAAGAAGAATGAGCAGAGTAGATCACGAACCTCCGCCGCCATTTTGAAATCTGTGATATTTTTTGAAATGGAAAGGTCATGTGATATATCAATTAGGGGCAACACGTTTTCAAAAAGTCTATTATGAACTTTGGTGATAGTTATCTGTAGATAATTGGAAGATTTAGGATCATCTTTATAGTTTTTTACGAAAACCTAGGGTTGAAAGTTTGGACTACCACGAAAACACATTAAGTTATCCAACTTGTACATTATCAGGGGTGCCCACAAGGGGGGGCTATGACGCAAACTGCGTCATTGAAATATTTGGGGGGGGGTTAAAATCTATATAAATATGTTTGAGGAGGTGTAAAAATTAATCGAAAATATTTTTTTTTCATGGAAGAACACCTACGGGTAGACAATTGAGGGGGGGTGCGTCATGGACATGAGGGAGGGTGGGCACCACTGACATTATTACATTATTATTATTATTATTATTATTATTATTATTATTATTATTATTATTATTATTATTATTATTATTATTATTATTATTAAATTTCACTGTTAGTTTTCTTGGCTTGTAGATATGTTTTCCTTGCATATGTTTTCGTGATAATCCAAACTTTCAACATACGAGAATCAGACTCCTAGATTTTCGTAAATAACTATAAAGATTATCATAAATCTTTCAAACAAGTGCAGATAACGATCACTAAAGTTCATAATCGACTTTTTGAGAATATATTGATCCTAATTGATATATAACATGAGTACCTTTCCATTTTAAAAAATATCACAGATTTCAAAATGGCGGCGGAGGTTCGTGATCTACTCTGCCCATTCTTCTTATGCCAATATGTGAAACTACCACCGTCTGCGTTGTCTATCTTTCACTATTTTCACGATTCAACAGTTGATTTTATGTATTTCAATAACATAGCTTAGCCCTTCTCCCATCAAATTTGACCCTCTCCTCCTCAATTTCTTATGGCACTAAGCTGCTATAACTTTGCACATATATATTTTTTCACATCCTCTATCAGGCACACTATGTTTCATCCCGCAACTCGATTCATCCACTTGGACCCTTTACTTTTGAGTCTGTTCGTTGGAGGCAGTCCACAAGGCTGCTGTTGCCGCGGCTACAGTAAAAGACTGTGGCTTTGAGGAGTTTCAGCACCCACTCTACACACTCTTAGCACTGCAGCCTTGGAATACAGCCTTGTGGACTGTGGCATTGTTATGCAGCACGAGAGCTCAACGATGCAGCACAGCGACAATGCTCAACTGCCCCCAATGAATTGACGAAACAAAGTAGTTGATACTAATGCATGATTTCTTCCATAGATGGCACTGTATTCCACGAATGGCTTATTACCAATGGCACAGCTTTTCAGTATTAGATTGGAAACTTTTAGAAATACCCTCGTATATGTAACAAATAAAATAAATATATAGATCTTATTTATGGGGCCAAATCCGGATTTTTAATATCCAGATTCCGGATAATGAAATCGGAAAATTCCGGATTTCGGAAATATTCAGATATTGGAGGAAATCCGGATTTTGGAGTAATTCGGATATCGGACGAATTCAGATTTCGGATAAAATCCGGATATAAGAGAAAATCTGGATTTCGAAAATAAATGCTATTTTATACACAATTCGCATTCAAAATTATAGTTATTCTTCAATATGACTGAGCGAAAGAGAACACAGAATACTATTTGTACGAAGAGAGATCAACGAAGAGATTTCAGAACAGCTCATATGGCCTACAGCATTGCCACATCTCGATTCAGTACAGATTTGCTTTTATAAAGTCATTTTGGAAATTCTAAATAATCACTTATCATATCAAAGATTCTGATGTGTGTGATTCTGTATAGGCCCATTCCTTTTAAAATCTCGCAATTTCAAGGCGTGGAGTATGCTACAGTTTACAGTCAATCATTTCAGGGAATTTTCCGAAATTCTTATTGGAGGCTCAGTCAACTACACGTGTATATGTCAGTTGATGTTGACTTTTTTTCCTCATTTGTAGACACTAATAGGAAATGCACACAAATTTCCTCCATCGTATGCTCTTCTATATCTTCTGTCTGCTGCGCCACATCGTGTTTGTGTTCATGACTTCTTTTCTGTGTTGCATGCAGTGTTAACTGTCCGGTGCCTGTTCAATGAAAGAGTTACGCGTATATTTTTGGCTAAAGATATGACGATTAGTTAATAAATTTTGTAATTAGGTTGGGACTTTATAGAAATGTGTTACAGTGAACGCAATCAAAATTTAATGAACATTGTGTATCTTCATATTTACTGTTTCTTCAAGCAACGATTAAAAGTAGGATGAAACGCATATGGACCTATAATAAACTGCTGTACTTTTAACGTATTTTTATATCTCCATGTCATGTACACTAGACTCTCACTAATCCGGCCATTCCTGGCACATATGGGTGCCGGATTAACGGGAGTGCCGGATTATTGAGTGTCTGACATTTATTTGATGTCAAAAATAGTTGCTCGTCGAATAAACTCAGCAACAATGGCTTTCTGCGAAGAACCTCGATTTAACTTATCTAAACTTTCGAGTTTCTGCTTGAAGTCTAGCGTAATGTGTTTCCTTTTAGAAGACATGATTCCGAACTGTAAAGAATGCTACAATTTCGAATATGTACAGTATATAAAGCATTGCTGCACATACGAACGATAATTCATTGTGCACGTGTTTTTGGTTGGATGTGCGCCGGATTACTGAGAGACCAGACTACTGAGGGCCGGATTAGCGAGAGTCTAGTGTATTCAATTTTTAGACTATTTACGAAAGATAATAGCTAAACAGGTTCTTGACTGTGCAAAATCTAGTGTATGAAGAGTTTGATTTTGAAAAATAATTATTGTTGCTTATTAGACGAGAAGTACATTTTCAATTTCGAGACTCTCATAGACAACACTAGTTCACTCAAGTCTTAGATCTTTAAACACTATTTAATATAACATGGTTTACAGTATAAAAAGCTATTAATTGATACAATGATAGTACGAAGATAATATAAATCTTTCAGTTTTACATCTCACGCCAGCTAAGCCAAAGGATACGTGATGATGAGAATAATTGAAATGGTGGAATGAAGGAGGTGGGAGAAAACGGGATAACCCTGAGAAAAACTCACGCACATGGTGTTTGTCAACCATAAAGCGAATTTGGCGCGAGCTGGGATCAAATCGGGACCTCACACACCAGAAATGAACGGTCTACTACTGAGCGGCCGCGGCTCTTGTACGAACATAATGAAGAAAAATGAAATGAAATCTTTGAGTTTTACGTCCCATGATTATGCCGGTTAGGCTAAAGGAGACGGTAATTATGAGAAATGAATGAAATGGTGGAATGAAGAAAGTGGGAGGAAACGAGAGAACCCCGAGAAAACCCACGCACATGGTGTTTGTCCACCACAAAGTTCACTTGGCGGGGGCTGGGATCGAACCCGGAACCCCAAACACCAGAGGTGAACGCTCTACCACTGAGCCACCGCGGCCCTGAACATAATGAAGATTCAACATTTAAAAGTATGTAAGTCATTACACAATATACTGTAATAATAAATATAATTTAAATGATGTTATATTTCACTCTTCGTGACACGGAAGAATTTTTGATAAGTTCTAACTAAAATTAGAAAAAAAAATCAATTCATATATTTTGTATATAAATTTACAAAACATACAAGACGAGAAAAGCTTTCCCGGGAACCGATAAAGAATTCTTCGAGAATCAAGACGAGATGGGAATTTTACACAATTTTCGAAACGAGACAACAAAACTTAATTTCTAGTCTCGTCTTGTCCCGTGGCCAACACTAAAAATAGTTATAAATTTTGTTACAAAATGTTATAAGCTGAGTAGAATTTTCCAGTTTTTAGTTAAGCAAAATTGAAATATAAAACTGTAAGTTAGTGTTATTTTAAGAAAAGAAACACTGACCGAAGCTTAAAACTCACTGTATTTTAAATTATAATATGTAACGGTTTTGGATATCTAACATATCCTTCTTCAGACATTATCGAACATAAATGAAAATACAGACATATACAGTGGCGGATCCAGGATATGATCAAGGGAGGGGCTAAACCATAGTTTGCCGCTTTATCCAGTGTAAAACAGGATTGAAGTTCATTTTATCCAGTGTATACCTGAGAGTCAAGGGGGGGGGCTATAGCCCCTATAGCCCCCCTTGGATCCACCCTTGGACATTATATATACAACATAACTTAAAACGTGCAAATGTTACCAATGAAATAAGAAATTAAAATAAATAACACTAATATAGCAAGACTATCCATGGCTTTGGATTGATTATTTTAACAAAAGAAACTCTGACCAAAGCTTAAAACCCACTGTATTTTAAATTATAATATTTTAATTTCTTATTTCATTGGTAACATTTGCACGTTTTAAGTTATGTTGTAGCACTACAAGAAGAAAACGTATTTATTTACTAGTTTACGTATCAAGTAGTATACAAACTTAACTGTTGTTTTGTAGTTTTATGCAGTTAGACTATGATGTCCTTTATCAATAATCTCATTTGTTGATTCCAGAATTCTTTGAGATAACAGCCTTATTTACCCTGCTAATCTCATTTAATTCGTAGATAAACTACTCAGAACTGAAAAAGGGATGTGGCAGGACTACGAAAACATAAATAACTATGTGATTCCTACTGTTGTTAATGTAATTGTACAATATAGCTAATAATATAAATTGTATCATAACTTTTTTTAGTTACACCAAGTAGAAAGAAAAGAAACAATGCCAGTACATTAGCTGAAATTATTGCTGATGACAATATACAGGGTGGCCCAAAAGTAGGTAGACAGTCCCGTACTGATCAACTCATTACATTTTATATAACTTCTTATTGTTATCCATCAGGTATACTTAGTTTCTTTATTATTTGTTCTTCATGTGTTTTTACTTATATCTTAAGCTCGGGACAGCCGGAGGAAATAAACCTATAAGCTAGAATGTTATACTTGATCAATGCAGGGGTGTATACCTACTTTTGAGCCCCCCTGTATTTTTTTGTACTTTAGATAAAAATAGTTGGTACAGATTTTGAATTATGGAATGAGCGCAGTTGACTAGAAAAAGAGAACTGGCAACATTAGTTACAAATGACACCATTTGTTTTTAAACAATGATGCTATAATGTAAGTAGAATTCTCCATAGTCGATTTATGGAAACCAATATATTTACGAAGATCATGTTCAAGAGTTTTGGAGCCGCCACTGCTTTAACCCTGCATAAGATACCAGCAAATTAGTTAGTACATATTTATTAGTTCTCTTTATTTTCTAGGTGTCTTTCCCGTTACTATTTGCATGAATGTTTACCAATGGGTGTTCAAGAATTGTTTTAATATTGCTGAGCTCCTTCTTAGTCGAATTCTAAGCGCGTGTGACATCTGTTTGCTCGGTCCCTTGCATTCCGAATGGGAGTACTAATTTTTTTTTTCGTAGTTAACCTAACATCATAGACTTCGACAACTATCCCAAGGTAGCGAACTCCTGTCCAGCGAGCCAGAAAAAAAAAGATACCTGGAAACCGATGCGCTGACTACGCATCACTGAGTTGAATGTGTGCCATCTGGCCGGCAATGACCCTTTATGGACTGTAGCACAGAATGCTTAGCATTAGATAAATTAGATAACTAGCTAATACTCGGAACCAGCAGAACTGACTATTTTCTGTCTTGTTGGTTGAACCTCTACTAAGAAATCCGAATATGACACATCTACATACTTACTTCATAGCACTGGCACAAAAATATTAACTTATGGATGTCCTATATTCTTTTTTATTCAAATGATGAAAGAAAAGTAATATTCGGTTTCCAACTTCTAAAATAAATCAATAAATAAAATGAACTAGATTGCGGCAGTATTTGGCTAGGGTACGCAACGAAATTACCACATGTGTGAAAATAAATTATCTCTTTGTCGTAGAAATAAAAATTTACTTCATAGGGTGTATAATGCCAATTTCTCGTGTTTTGACGGCATTACTGATTTAGTACTTAACAGAAAGCTCCACGAGGATAGACACGAATCAAGCTATTGACGAAATTCAGCAGCATGTGGTGGCGGTACATTCGAAGTCAACCAACTACTGTCTTAGACAGTCTGTAAAATGACGAAGTTAGTACTTAAATTGTAAATTACGATGAAAATTTGAACGTGTTTCGCAAATTACTACACAAATTTTAATTTAACTCTCGTAGCACCAAAGGGGTGCACATGCACCCTAGCTTCATTTTTTATGGGCTGTTCCCGTACTTCTGTGCATAAATTTATACAATTCAAGCGCCTAAATACAACAAAAAATAGGCTAAAATATGTTAAATACATTTATTTTTTAATTTCAAGTGTAATTATAAAGCATAAGCACAGTGTTGCATAAGTATTATATGTATATATGCATAGATATATGCTTCCATGACATAGCAATTACTAGCCCCGCCATGATGTTTCTCTGGCTACACCACTACTTATTGAAAAAACATTCAACGATTTAGTATGTGTACCATGCCACACTAACCTCAAACGCATATTAATTTGTATGTTATTTGTTTAAAAATAATTAATACTTATGAGATCGCATCCTACTAATATACCTAATATAATTTGTTTTTACCCATATAAACGTGTTAAAAAAATAGTAACGAAAACTGTTCCGATCCAAAATGCAGATTTCATTCTAAATCCGTATTCCTCCAAAATCCGGATATCGGATTTCCTCAGATATTCGGATTTTTATCCAAAATCCGGAAAGTAAAAAATTCAGGTTTCGGAAAATAAAATCTTCGGATTTTGGATTTTTTGGCTATCCTTAGTGGATACGTACTGTATTTAGTGATAAATTTTTTACTACTGGAAAAGAATATTGGAACAGGATTACAAGACCTAATCTTCTGAAAATATGTATCCTTGACATTGTTGAAAGTCAGAGTCCTTTATATAGAAGGAATATTAATTGGCATGTACAAGTGACTGCCTGTATAATGGGACCATAATTACGCAATTCTTACACATATGTGGTGTTTTTAATCCTAAGTCTCATAAGTTTTACACTCCAGCTCGTAATTACTAGTTTGTATATCCCTTTTGAACCACTGGGCAGAGAAACTGGAAAAGAAGCGCTTATGAATTCTTAGAACATGCCATCATCACAGAAGTCACAAGTATCATTCTGTGTTAAAAGACACTTTTTGTGTTCAGTGAGTACGCTCTTAAAGAACTTCACATCGATGTTATGAAGGCAAAAGGTATTACGGTGCGAACACAGGGTTCACAGGATGTTGTCCCATAAACAGTTGACCACTGTTTACCGACTCTTGCAGCTGCGTCAGTCAGCATTTTGTTCAATGCAGGGCAGTTGTACTGCATAAGCTTTCAAAGGTAGAAAACAGGAAACAAATAAAGATAAAGAGCCTTTTCCTTTGGTGACTAATTCAAGCAAAAGGAAGTCCAAAGATTTTGAATTAGAGCTAATGAGATCATCAGTATGCAAAAAAAGTGCGTCTCACAACTGAAATGTAGATAGCAGCTGCAGGATATGTTGTATGTAAGGAAATAAACATTGCACAATAATTTCCATATATATATATTTGCACGTGCAACATTCCAAAGTGGTATAATGTCAAGAACTATTACAGATTTGTAATTAGAACAACTATCCTTACATTAAATGCCCTGAGCAATTAATATTTTTTGTGTTCTATATAGCACAGTTTTGCTCACCTGAATTAAGAAAAAGTGCTCAATAATGTAGGCAAGGGTTCCCATGAGACCAGACGAGACAGCTCTAGTAGTAGAAACAGATACACTTTCTGAGACGAGATAATCACTTACATGACACCATTTCGAGACGAGACAGCTTCAATTTTTGTCTCGTGGGCGGCCCTAAATGTAACTTTTCTCAAATTCAAAAGGATTATACTTACAATGACAAATGTTTGAATGGTTTTGTCCTAAATCTCAATAACACGAAATATAAAACAAGATGAACAAAAAGTTTCTAAGAGATTTCTTAAAACAACTTATGCTACAGGGTGTTGTTATAATATGTGTCTGTAAGTGGGCTTTCTAAAGGTACTGATCTATCCGTTGGTACTGATCTATCCAATAAAGAAACAACCCGAAGTAGTGTTATCTACGGGACGAGGGTTGCCGGTCTGTCTCGAAAAAGCATCATGAATGGGATTAACTCGTCTCGGAAAGTGTATCTTGTTTCTATTGGGAGAGCTCTTTTAGTCTCATGGTCAATCGTAATTCAAAAAGCTAAGTTAGTGAAGAATATATGTGTACCTAGATACCGGATTGCCTATCCTCTTCTCAAAATTCATTGCGGAGCCCTTTTCATGACAATAACTACTTTTAAACTCTTTCAATGTTTCTGATCTCCAATACCTTCCTACTCTCATAAATGTGTTCCTCATGCATAAATTATAAACCTTTTATATCAAAATTTTAATTATAAATTGGTTGTAATGTTTTATGTTTCTCCTCCCTTAAAATTATTTGACGCATTTCGCGTCGTGTCCCCAATTGTCAAAACCCAGATAAGTCAGTGTTTCAGATTCTTCCTCCAGCTATTGGCCATTGGTAAATCACATGTACGATATTGGGGACTTATGTTATTCTTGTCTTTGTTACAAATTTACAAATATTTTTACCCTATGTTTGTTTTATTTTAGTCTTTTAATTTACATTATCGACATAATGACGAAAGCATTCGGTAATTTGACAGAAAAGCTAGTTTTGTCCTAAATATAACGGAATTCGCATTAGTTACACATTGCATTTAGCTAACATTTAACTAATTCAAAAAAAAAAAAAAAAAAAAAAAAAAACTGGCGGACCAAATCTTAATGTATTTCGAGCTTAAATATTGTTTTAAAAAGACTCAGAAAACCATATGATAAAAAAATGAGATTAGTGTTTCTGGAATACGTTTATTACTGAGTAATTTGTAGATTAAGTAAACAATGGTATCAAAGACAATACTTTTTTGTTCCTTTGTTGAATACTTTCCATGAGCGAGGCTTTATCAGACGTAGGCCTACAGTACGTACGGTATAACGTGAACTACCGTAATACGTTCAAATTTCGATGTTCTCCAACTGAGAATTGAACCCAAGTTCGGGAATCGAACAAAAGACGTGCGCGCTACCCACTGGACCAGCGGGAAACGCGTAAAGACAAGACTTACAATTTTCTAAGTTTGAAACACAGTCTTGTAAGAATTCATTATTTAAGTGAGACGGTATGCGGTGGTATGCCATACCGCCTCTGATTTTTCAGTAATGAGGACATAGGGCTACCGTCTCTAGTTTTTCAGTGATCAAGACAATATTTAAATAGCAGGTATGTTGAGTCAAAATCATAATAAAACATACCGCCTCTGCTTTCTTTCCACTTCGAACACTGGAAATTACCCAGCAATAATATATTGAATTCATGCCTCCAATTGCTCCAGTGTGCAAAGTTAGGACCTCTACACCTCTCTTTAGAAAAAAAAATCACATGGATTGAGATTTGGATTTCTTGTTGGCCATTCGTAAGATCTATGTCGTCCAAACCAACGTTCAGGAAGCTTGCTGATAAACAGACGGTCCTTTATGTTTATTTACATTGTGTGTGCGCGTGAACTAAGTGAAGCAGGCAATGTAAAATCTTAATAAATACTTTATATTAAAGCATCATTTTGATCATGAAGTTAGTAATATTGTAATTGTTATGAAGTATTAAAAATATCTAGGTTTTTTCACCCATCCGGTAGTTTTCTCGATACGCATGAAAATTTTTGCTCATCCTATACTTTTGTTTATCTTAATAAGACATATCATTGGTATCTATATATCTCATCCTTGGATATATATTTTTTCCGTTGTTAAACACTAAAAAAGCTGTATTAGCTTTTACAAGTAGTGGATACATTCTCTAATCCACCATAAATATCTACTCATTATAACTATAGTATATCAATCATTCACCTTGAAGTAAACTGAAAATCTTTCTTATTTGCAGAGAAGTTGAATATTATATATATAACAGGAAGTCGCATGCATCCACTAATGGCCAAAGAAAAACAGTTACTTCATTTGCAAGTACCTTCAAATTATAACAAACCAAGGGAGGAGGCAATAGTGCGCTAATACCGTGCTACTAAAAAACAGAAACACATCTTACTGTTAGTAGAAACTGTAAAAAAACGAAAGAAAGAAATGCTCAAGTGTTTTTTTTTCGTGTGCATTAGATCCTAGGGGTTTATGGGTATAATGGAGGGTGGATATACGTGTTATATTTCTGAAAACTGCCGGGCACACAGGACCTACCAAGAATTCTAGTAATGGATCAATGGAACGATTATACAATTTGGGAGGATTTTGGAACTGAATATTGTATAAAATTATTAAATAAAGTTAAAAACCTTCAATAATAAATCTTTGGCAACTTCTGCTTCTTCGAAAAAGACTTACGTACCCATGAAGTATCATATACAAGATCTTATAATTAAAAGCTATGTTCAGTGTCGGCCTAAGAGCAAAATAGTATATGTGCAAAACTGAATGTTTGAAATACCTCCCAAGGAAAATCGAGAGACCGAAGGGCAGTGGCGGATCTAGAAACTAAAAACTGGAGGGCAGCCAGAACTCAGGCTATGATAGGTTTACAATTTTCCATGGATCCTATAAAAAAATCCAACTTAACTCTCTCCTGATGGGTATTATGGGTAGGTTGGACGTTGATGTTATGAAACTAATGTTTCAAACATTTTTCCATAAATAATAAAAAGCAACGCTTACTATAAACTTTCAAAAATATATAATTAATAGCTTGAATTATTTTTGTCTCTCAAAAAAGTAGGGACCTAGACCCCCGGCCCCAGACTAGATCCGCCACTACCAAAGGGCCTCCCCCGGATATTTTAAAGTCAACAATCGAAATTACCATTTCAAAGCTATTTGAACCTAAAATCTGAAGTGAAATAATATCTTACAATTACACCTATTAGAGACTAACATTTTTATCCGATATACAAGTAGGCATATAAAACGCCTACTATGTACTTGGTTCGTTGAACTGTCTTTTTCAATGGACAGTCAAATAAAATAAAATAATCGACTATAATATCTAACTTATTATTAAAGTGTTGTTAATAACTAATATCTTTCTTTAATCAATACTTGAAATTCAGTCATAGCTCACTGTAACATAATTGTATTGAAAACAAAGTACGAAATAGATAATTTACCATTGGAATGTTTCACAAGTTGGCCCCTGAAGAAAATAAAATTGCTAGTATCTTAACTATCTATAAAACTACATGAACTGAGATAAAATAAACGGGTACTTCCGATTGACATGGAAAGTTGAAATTCGGCATGATTGTAGCTTTCCGTGACTAACCGAGAGGAAAATTGTCAAAAGTGAATATTTTTAATTTTTAGGAGATCTGAAGGAGGCATGAAGAAATTCCCCATATTATTTAAATGGGCCTTTTTTTGTACCTATAATCTCATGTTTTAGGTACTTGGAATTGGAATAAAAACTTGAAATTCAGTATGTTTATATGTTTTCGTTACTCTTACCTAAATAAATCACTAAAAATAAAAATATTCAACTTTAGAGTGGTTTTATGGGGAACTGAAAAATCTCCATGTTATTTATACGGGACACCTTTTACATCCCAAAATTATTTGGCACTTCCTGTAGGGCTACAATGACTAAATTTTACATAATTATAGCTTTCCGGGACTAACCGACAGAAAAATTGCCAAAAGTAAATATTTTTAAGTTTTGGGGGGTCTAAAGGAGCAGTGAAGGAATTCTCCATGTTATTTAAATGGGAGTTTTTTTTTTTTTTTTTTTTTTTACCTATAATCTCATATTTTAGGTACTTGGAATTGGAATAAAATCTTGTAATTCGGTGTGCTTATAGTTGTCGTTAGAGTTAACTAAGTAAACCGCCAAAAGTAAAAGTTTTCATCTGCAGAGTGATATTATGAATAACTAAAAAATCTTTCCCATGTTATTTATATGGGACATCTTCTACACCCCAAAATGTTTAGACACTTCCGGTAGGATTAGAATGATGAAATTTCACATTATTGTAGCCTTCAGGGACTAACCTACAGGAAAATTGCCAAAAGTAAATATTTTTAGTTTTTAAGAGGTCTAAGGGGTTTAATTTTTCCAATTAGTTTATGAAAATGCAGAAAATGTCTATTCTTGCTTTAGTAGCAGGAAATGTATTTATTTCGTTATTATCTAGTAACGATGATACGTCATTTTCAATAGGTAATATTGCAAGACCATTGAGTCTTTCTTGATTGATTTGATTTGATTTTGAGTTTAGCGTCCCTTTCAACAGCGAAGCTATATGAGACGTGGGCTACAGCTTAACGTGGGATCCAAATTACATGAGCTCCCGCATGGAAACCAACCCTGGTCTCCCACGCCAAATGCGTGTACGTTAACCGCTTAGCTATGAGTATTTCTTGTGGCAAAGTTAATCTAAGATAGATCTTTATCAATTCCAACTTAGATACACTTCTTTCTGTAGAAGCGAAGGACATTAAGAGTGTCAGGAGATCTCTTAAAGCAATGTTGGGTAACCTACGGCCCATGGGTCAGATATGGTTCTCTCAAAGGTTCTATCCGGCCCACAACATGAGTTAAGTTGATTTTGAGTTTAACGTCCTTTTCAGCAGCGAGGCTATATGAGATGTGGACCTATTCCGAACCACATGAGCTCCCGCCGGTAATTGAACCCGGGTCTCCCACGCCAAAGGGACCCACGACATGAATTCCAACCTAAGAATGAAAGGAGGAAAAGGATTACTTCGAAAGAACTGAATTACTAACTGACAGATGAGCATTTAATTTCAACTTCTATGTGATCAGTGTATCTCAGTTTGAATCAAATTAAGAGAAACATCAATCATTAATAGGATTTGGTATTACACAAATTTTGTAGAATGTACCAGTTTTCTTTTGAGTAAATTATACTGTCACGATTAACCAGGGCCGGCGCAAGGGATGGTCGAGATGCGCCACCGCCCAGGTCGGCAAGTGTAATGGGCGGCAAAAGAATATTATCAAAATATAGTGCTTCGTAAGAGGCCCACATGGAAAAGTAAAATTGTGTTCACCTGAGAATGTAATTGAACTTACTTCACTCACATTCAGGAAAATGCTCACTCAGGAAATTCAGAGCATTCCCCCTTATTTTCAATTTTCAAATTACTAGCCACAGGTATCTCGTCCAATATTTCCTTTGCAGCGGCGTAGGTAAGATTTTCAGCTAGGGTAGATAAGATTATCAAGGTGTCTTTTATATTTTTCTATTCAGCAATGTTCTAACACTTCACTCAAAGTATGCAAAAGGTACAGTCCGTTCTAGCCTACAACATCTAGAGACATTTAGGTTAAATGCCGAAGCATAACATTGGAAGAACGTAATAATACAATTTGGAATAATAGAATTGGAATCAGGGGCGTGCGGAGGGGGTGGGTCCTGGGGTTTCGGCCCTCCCGAAATCCCGACTTTTTTGTAAATGTAGTCTACTTTTAGGGACAATTTTAGAAAGTTTCATATAATTTAGCCTCAAATTGTATTTGGACCTCCAAACGCTTTAGACCCTCCCGAAATAAATTCCTGCTTACGTCCCTGATTGGAATAATACATTTTTTAGATGAACAATGTCTACCATAACGCGGAACATCAGATATACTTTACAAAAGTAATAATGGTAAATTTCAGAACCTGGTAGAACTCTTTGCAAAGTTTGACAGCGTCATGGCTGAATACATTAAAAGAACTATGGAAGGACAATATAATTACCACCATTACTTAGGAAAAGACGTCCAAAATGAAATTATTTAAATTCTTAGTGAACAAAAGTGAAATACTGTCTTTGTTGAGAGCTGCAAAATATTATAGTATAATATTAGACTGTACACCAGATATTTCTGGTACAGAGCAAATGTCAATACTCGTTCCTTTTTGTAGAAATTACATGCAGTAATGGAGAATTCCTTGTAAAAATTTTCTAACACTTTCTTGGTTTCGCACCGGTAACAGACACCACTGATCTAGGGCTGACAGAAGTAATAATTAAACAGCTAAAGGAAATGAACATTTCTCTCGAAGACATGAGGGGCCAAGGATATGACAATGGTTCCAATATGAAAAGCAAATACTCAGGTATTCAGAAGAGAATTTTAGAAATAAATTCCAGAGGCTTTTATGTTCCTTGCAGTAGTCATTCGCTATACCTTGTCGTTAACGATGCAGCCACAGCACCTCAGCACGCCGTTTCATTTTTTTGTGTGTAGTTAAAAAAATTGACTTTTTTCTGCATCAGTTCAACGTTGGACCATACTAAAGGTATTAGCAGTCTCACTTTAAAACCATTAAGCACCACAAGGTGGAAATCTGATTTGATCCGACTCCACTTAGGTATCAAATAGGGAAAGTTTATGATGTCTTACTTGAAATAAATAAATAACGACAATAGAACAGATAGATTGGTCACAATTGTCACCCACGATACTGTGTGTACAGGAAACCAGCTGCGTGACTTTCCTTCCCTTTGATCATCCGATATCTGGTATGACTTTTTACTCTACATAAACATAGCAAAAGTCTCCAAAGCATTAATTCTCATGTGTGCAGTCGGGTTTCTTGAAAATATATCTGAGTACTTTGAGAGGAGAAGAAATGATACAAAGTTTCAATCTTTCTTAGTTGATGCGATGGAGTTGGCATCAGTATTAGGTATGGGTGATCCACGGATAGGTAATACAGTGCAAGCTCGAAGTCGAAAGAAGAGACAGTTTCAGTACGAGGCAGATTATGAAGTTGTTGAAGATCCACAAACAAGATACAAGATTGATTTTTATTATGTTCTAGACGTGATTGTGTTAGCTTTAAGAGAAAGGTGTGAGCAACTTAAACATCACAGCGAGCATTTCGATTTTCTTTACGATCTAAGTAATCTTGAAGATATGCCACCTGAACTTTTGTCTGAAAAGTGTACTTACTTGCCAGCATTTTAACACACGAACAACCAAAAGATATTAACCACAGTGATTTGAAAGACGAACTGAAAGTGTTATCCGCTATAATTAAGCGTAAAACTCCTGTCTCGTCTCGTCTCGTAAACGAGACTCGTGGCTCGAGAAATATATCGTTTCGTGGCAACACTAGAACGGCTGAGGCCCACAAAAAATAGTTGTTTTGCCAAGGGTGAATAAAATTACAACTTTTAACGAAGTTTGGTTTGGTTAACAGAGCACAACATACAACACGACTACAATCTTCCAACAACGACAGTTTACTTTCGACTGAACCAGTAATTAATTACTACGACAGGAATATTTATCAATACCGTAGATACAGCCGAAAGACAAACCTTCCCCACTCATTCTGAAATCCTTTTTTCAGAACCTCTGGCGCCACTTCAACAAATAAAGAAGCCTATGTGAATTTCCGATTTCAAAAATTGCTTTTGTTCGAATAACATCATAAAACAATAAAAAAAAAACTCAATTTTATTGTCAAACTAGAATCCTTTCAGAACTCAGTACCGAAAAAGGCTGACATGTTTCTATTTTTTGATCGGAACGAGAAAGACCATAAAACAATGGTACTTACTGATAAATCTGCCATTAAGAGAACTTATACATCTATAACAGGATTTTTACATATTGATATCCCCATCAGCACCCGGATTGAAATCTGGAACACTGATCTCGATGAATGCTTTACCATTGTACTTGAATCTGGAACATTGTCACAAAATAGTTAAACTTGAATGGATTGAAAAATGGAAATGAACTGTTTGTAAGAATCATTTAAAAAATAATTTTAGGTATTCCTTGTTCTTTGTGGGATAGTCCTCTTTTGAAATACTAAACGCTGGCATAAATTTCGAAGGCAAATAATTTATTCTGAGTTAGTAATTTTTTAAAGAATTTCAAAAACTGTGTTTTGTATTTTCGAGACACGAGACGAGACGAGACGAGACACGAGAAATATCTCGTTTAGTGGCAACTCGATTCACTATATTGGAATCTATCTATCTTCATGCTCCATACTATATTGGAAACAACTTTTGATATAAAATAAGCGTAAAAATTAAAATTCTTAGTCGTTACTAAAGCATATTTTTTTTAAAATTTTATTTTCTGTATGCACTTCTGTATATCACAAATATACAGAGAAATCGAGCATTCTGAATATTGTGTAATATATGGAGTTGTTTAAATATTACGTAAGCTTTCGAGCGAGGTATCATAGTTCATTTTTTTGTTTACTTTTCCATTTCATACATGTTTTTAAATGGGACATCTTACTTTTTCATGACACTTGAACGTCTGTCAAAATAAAGTTTGCGGATTAAAGGGGCAGCACATGAAAGTACTGCCCAGAGCGGCTAAACTCCTAGCGCCGGCCCTGCGCCTAACAGTAAAGACTGTTCCCCACCTCACTATGTCGTTTTCAGTAGAGCTCGATTACAGGATCATGACCACGTGTGTTGTTTCAGCAGAAATTCTCCTATTAAGAGTGTGATAAAAGAGATGGAGTAATCTGAAATGGTGATGGATGAAGAAGATTGTGATTGGTGAATATTTATATCAACGTGAAAACATTAGCGAAACATTCTAACACTGGAAATTTTTAAAAATTTGCGATAGGTGAGACCTGACAGTAAGGATGGAGTGCTTAAGATAATAATAATAATAATAATAATAATAATAATAATAATAATAATAATAATAATAATAATAATAATAATAATAATAATAATAATAATAATAATAATGGGGAAATTCTTTTTAACTTGCCAACATACATCTTCCATTCTGTCAGTGGCCCTGCAATACTACGTATCAATGTTAAGTCATACCAAGTCACAACAAACAATGAGAAACAAACTTTAGAAAACAATTATAGTACTTGTATTATTAAATAATAACACAAATACTGTTGATTCAATTTGAAAGTACCTACATTAGATGTATGGTCCTCATTGACCTATCTTTGTGACGTATTGGTTGATACTTGCTTAAGTTGTTGGAACCAGTTCCACAAGTTGTTTCTTTATTGTCTTTCAGTGATGAATAATGTTCCTGTTTATTACATCAGAATCAAATTACATTCGCCATAAATATTCTACCATAACATTTGTATCATTAAAATTCCATTTGTATGACTCATCGTAAATATGAGTAGTAGATAACTCAAACTTGTTTTTCATATCTTAAATTTATTTTTTTTTAACCTCTGCAACTTTGGCAATCAACGCAATCTGATTGTAATAAAATATCTGAACTCCCTTGTTTTTCAACATACAAATTCATTTAATAGCATTTTCTAGATACTACTAAACTCATTTTCCAAATGCTTTATTTTTTAAAGATTATTCACAAAAATTACAATCAATGTTCAATGGACAGTCAATATATTTTCCCATTATTATATTTCCAAACAATGCTACGCATAAATGTTGAAAGTATTATAGAATAACATAGTCCGTCCGTCTATTAACAAATATTAGAGCAAAAAGAGAGAAATCGAGATTTTTTTTTTTTTTTTTTGCAAGCGATTCAGTGTCCAAAGGATAGGTTCCATCTCCTTCGTTAACTCCCTATTCAAACCTGAAATAGTTCAAAGTATTCGTTCGTTTACCGCCATAAAAGGAAAACGGTAAAGATAGCGAGAGGCGGTTATTTTTGTAAATAATTCAGCGTCCCAAGTCAGTGTACCGTGACTATTCCGAACACTATCAAAACCGAAAGTCGTACAAACTTAATGTTAATTTCGGTTTCAACGCTGATTTCCATAGAGCAAAAACGGCAAAAAAATCGAGCTGCGGTATTCTGTATTTGATTCAGCGCCCGAGAAACATATTTCATCTTCTCCATTAATCTTCTATTTAAACCAGCAATAGTTCAAATTACTGTTTTCGGATATTAACGTTAATGACCATAGAACGAAAACGGTAACTGACAGTGAGAAGATTTTTTATTTTATTTTTTGCGAACGATTCAGCGTGTCAAGGCAACGTACCATGACTATCCCGAAACATTCTACCAAAACCGAAGGTGGTTGAAACTTGCTAATAGTGATTTTTATAGATCAAAAACAGTTTTATAAGGAATTACAGTTTGTGGCATAGTATATGCTACAAAAAGTTTAAGCCCAATTACTAACAAATTCTTACGTCGTTTACACGTCTCGATCGACTAACTTCTCCTGGTATTCAATCCAACTCCTCCGTCTCCTTACCCTCTCCTTGCCCAAAAGTGTCTGTGTGACGTAATATACTCTTTCCATTGTGACGAAAAAAGAAACCATGTTTACAAGATTTATAGTTCTAAAATCCCCTCTTTCATTGTTTGTTTTGAAATGCCTTTGTATATACAACCTGAATAAAAAAAAGTGTCACAAAATGTTCTCATGGCTTCACAAACGTCTTTATTTGCATTCTTTCCCTTCTTCAAAGATTTAATATCACATCAATCTAGGAAGATGCTCCTTGTGCAATCTATTGAAATTGTCAATCACGGAAGTATGTTTTGTGCTTTCCGAAGTCAGTAATGCGGGTACAGAGCTCTAAAATCTACTGACAGAAATGAGCGTTATTCAGTGATTTGTTCTATTTTGTTTCCTACTAATTGCAAGATGTTAAAGAGGCATCACTTGAGCAGAATGGAAGGGTGTAATTCCCCTTCCTTTAGTGTAATAAACACATGTTGTTTGATCAAATGTATAGTAAAACACTAATATAAAAAGTTGAACTCTTATGTTCGCGGAAAATCCTACTTCGAACAAAATCTAAAATGACGCTGCTTTTAGCAACAAACCTATACAGTTACGATAGCACATTACCAGAGCACTTATATTTGGTTTCAGGAGTTGAAGATATGATCCCAAGCCATGTGAGTTCATAACGGACGACATTGAGAGAGAGAGATTCAAATAGGAGACAAAGAGGGATGATTTAAAAATGCAAGTTTAGAATTGGGGAAAAAATGATCGAACAGCTTCCATATTATGATTTTGTAATTTTGTGAAACAGAAGAAAGAAAGTTTCGAACTGCGAAGATCACATCAGGTAGTTGTCGAATTAAGGTGGACAATTCTTTTTGGAGCGCCAAATGATGTCGAAGGGAGCGCGGTGGTTCAGTGGTAGAGCGTTCACCTCCGGTACTTGGGGTCCATGGTTCGATCCCAGCTCGCGCCGTGTGGACTTTGTGGTGGAAAAACACCGTGCTCGTGGGTTTTCTCCGGGTTCTCCCGTTTCCTCCCACTTTCTTCATTCCACCATTTCATTCATTTCTCATAATCACCGTCTCCTTTAGCCTAACCGGCATTGATTGAGTTTGATTGAGTTTAACATCCCACGGTTACGCTTGCTAGGCTAAAGGGGACGAGGACCTACTGATTATAGTGGAATCCGAACCACTTTGGTCGCTCAACTGTACCCCACCGGGAATCGAATCCTCTACATAATTTCGTCTCTACATTCCCTTGTAACCCAGTGCAGTGATGATATCAGAAGATATCGTTCATGTGAGGGGGGGCTTTGAATAAACGCGGAAGGAGAGTAAAAGTACTGTCCGAAAATACTGCTACCGAGGTTGAGCCCGATCGAAGAAATGCACCGGGAAGATATTTCGTAGCTCTGGGGAATTTTACCTCGGACCACCCCCTGAAATCAGCAATGTTCCAGTAGCAGTGGTTGGCTATTGATTATATATTAAATTTTCTGCTTTTAATCTAGCTTTTACAGAGAATAAACTCTTATTTATATACATTACAATTCCCTTAAGGCGTATTAAATGAAACAATTTCCTATTGATTGATACCTTTCCATTATATTTCTTTTTTGTTTGGACTACATTCTGTTTTATCGGAAAGTCGCGTACATATAGAACCGCCCCCGAGTAGGCATAATAGCTTCTTCCATCGAGTGACCTAGTTCAGGGACTCGAAGTATCTTTTTTTCCCCTTCCAATATTTGTTTTTCAATCTTCTCTCTCCCTCTCTGTTCGCAAGGTGTTGCAGATCACCTCCGTTTGAAGCCGCTACTGTGCTGCGAACGATGCCGAACGCCCAGGCGAAAACATACGATGTCAAAAACGGAGGAAAATTTTTGGAAGGTTTATTGATCGGTGAGAAAAATGGAGGGTGAATGAGGGCGGAGTAAATCTTCCAACATCTAACGTCTCTTTTTCTCTCCCTTTCCAGTTATACTATTGATTTCCAATTGATACTATTAAACAGAAAAGGCACACGCAAATATATAATACCCAAAATGTATTTCTCACTTCAAACAGCAAATATTGGAAAAAACAATGTGTAATGTAATGAAATAACCCGCTTGTTCTCAGGTGCCCTAATTCTGGAATATTCAAATGAACAGTAATATGTTTGATTTTGTTGCTTTTGGTTTTTCAAAGCAGGTTACTTCACCGAAAAGATAATGAATATCACATCAGACTTAACGGTGTAATGAATATTTAATTCTTAAAATAAATTTATATTTACCTATGTTTTGGAAGACATTTGCATAATTTCATCAACTCCCATATTGTCCTCACCGAAGCCTTCTCTGCTTCGATGCACCCCATCTAGTCCAGTTGTCTTCTAATTCTGTATATTTCTTTCCAAACACTTAATTTGAAAATACTTTGAGTCTTCCTTTATTTAGTCTCTTGTCATCACTATGTTTCCACTCGCTTTCTACACTCAGTAGTTCTTCAGTGCACTGAGTGTTCTTTAAACGTAAGTACAATTTGTTTTATCTTCTGGACATTTCTCTATATCTTCTCTTAATCTTCTTCATTTCAGTCATGTTATTTATTACCTTGTATCGACATCTTATGAGATAGTAACATTTTCTCTTCTTTTCCTTTCTTTCTAAGTCATCACACAGTCCTCTGCAAAACCTAACCGTTACTATTGTAAGGGATAAGGTGATCTGACTTCTTCTTTCAGAACGAGTTCTGATTGCTCTCTTGATCAATGCTTCAAAATCCAGTTTATTTGAATCTTTCTGATTGTTTCGTTTTGAGTCTCTAAATATCCATTTAATTCTATAACATTTCAATAATATTTACTAAATCAAATGCTAAATTGGTCAGTAGTAAATATTTCATTCAGTAAAATCATCATGGGGAACTAGCCACCACTTCTTGGTCACTTGTAGTTCCAATTATACTCCTCCAATTATATTACACACAACATTATCAAGAACTAAAATAATTTTATGTGAATCTGACATAATTAACTATTAAAAGTACTGCTTAAAACCACTCCAAGAAGTGGTTCTACGATTAATGGTAAAATCGCACCTCCTTTTGTATTAGAAAAATAACTTGTTTTTCTTCTTAAGTGTTGTCCACTGTCTGGACAGAGCAGGCAAGATCTTTTATGTGTGTGTAAACGTTGCTTTCGATGTGGATTTAAAGTAATTAATTTTATTCATAAAAAAAAAAAAATGTGAATTCTATTGGTGAAGCTGAACTAAGATTTTTGTATCACTTTTATTCTGATAGAAAGCATGGCGTGCATAGAAACATTTTTATAATCACAAGAACAGAACTTGTAGCCTTTCTTAAATCGTAGGAGCAAAAACTATGTCGTTAATATTTCGACAGAAAGGCGCTTATGAATCATCAGAAACAGCATCTGTGGTGATAAAACTATGTGTTTCTCAGTAGGTAAAACAAATTAGCATATCAGATAAAATCATGATAAATTTGTAGCAAGTACTTCGTAGTAAGGTAGACTCCGAGAATACTTCTAACTCCTCTGCCATTAAGAAAAAATAATATTTTAAAGAAAATTTCATTTGGACTTTCCTAAGATTTGATAAACTATAAAAAATACAATATAATGGCCTTTAGCTAATTAGAAAGAAAAAATAGTAGAGCAGATGGGGTCGGTAACTCATATAAAAAGACGTGGTTTTCATTAATTTCATTAATCGTTGAGAAGCCTCCGTGTTAGGAAGCTGTTATCGCTCGCTAAGGAAGTGCATAACAGAAACAAACCTCTTTAAGATGCTCTTTCTAGGCTAAAGAAGACCAAAGCCAAGCAGAAGAATTTGACTGATACAGTAAAACATGCATCACAAGATATAGTTTTAGTCACCAACGGCTGGAGTTAGTCTCAGATCAACTCAAGCAATTTATTGTTTAAGCCAAGCAACTCAAGGCATCAGACACTCGATTCCCTAATCAGAATCCGGACGAACCGAGTGCTTCAACTGACCCAGGATCTAAACGACGCAAACATCTTGTGTTATTAAGGACGTTGGAGAAGTATCATTAACCAAGAAATCTTCCTTGACTTCCAAGAGCAAAAAGTTAAAATTTATAATCTCCGAATGCACAATTCAGCAGGTCCAACTTGCTGCAAACGCCTATTCACGAATCAAGTAAAGTTCACCTCCTACTGAATTGGTGTTACACTTCGAGGACAACACCATAAAGTTACCGAATCCAGGAGTTCATTGAGCCAAAAGCTGATTGAAACTGCTGACAGTATGTATAATCATGCCATGTGTCCTTATCCCATTGTTTGCTATCGCTGTGGAGAAAAAGATATCAACCTATATGTGTACTACTAGGCAAGAACTTTTGTGTGAGCTGCAAAATCATGGCCATCGTTCCGGGTCCAGCGCCTGCCCTAGACATCCGTTTCATCAACCTCTTCAAAAATCTCCACGCATTTTTTGGAATATTTTTAAAAATTAGCATTTGGATGCTTTTTCCTTTAGGCTCCAGCAGAAGCAGACGACTAGGCCTTTCCTTTCGAAGAATAGGCCGCCCGATTTGACATCATCTCCAGCAACTAATCAGCCTATACAATCAAGTAATTTTTCACAAGAGACAACACAACTGGAAAACAAGAAGAGTTTACTACACATTTTTCCCACCTCATTGAAGATGAATTGGGTCATCTCACCAAGAAACTCATCGTATGATTAACACATTTAGTGAACAGACCACATGAAAATTTATCAACTCAAGAAAGTTATGAAACAAACAACAGGCAATAACTCTTCGTACCCAGATGAAGACAGTTACATCGAATAGAGAAAATTTCTTTATTATGTTTCCATTATTGAATAGTCTACTTGCGGACAGAGCTTAATCTACTCTTCAAGTAGTCTTTATCAGTTTCGGATACTTTCAAAAGTTCCATCCTTATTTCGTGTCCATATGAAAGTGCGAAAAATACAAAATGTTTTTTTTTTTTACCTATGACTGTTTATAATCACTAGCATGATCAATGACCTCTCTCCATCTTTTTGGTAGAAGATGAATCCCGCACCGATAAAACTCACCGATGAATCCCGCACAGATTTGGAGTTGAGAAACTCACGGTAGGCAATTTTTACACAATCCACATTAGCAGAGGTCTTCCCAGTGAAGGAGATTTGCACAGCGCGAAAAAGGTGAAGTCTGTAGGAGTAAAGTCAGAGGAATAGAACGGGTGGAATAAAATTTCCCAGCCAAACTCCATCAATTTCTAACGTGTCATTGCAGCAGTATGTAGCTTAGCATTATCATGTTGGATGAAAACACCTTGGAGATTGACAAGATCTGGCTGGTTCGATGACAAGTCTATCTAGCTTTGGTGGTAGAAGGTCGCATTAATGGTTTGATTAAGTTCCAGGGCTTCCCAATGAATTATGCCTTGAACATCCCACCATACACTCAACAACGCCTAGGGGGCGCGGTGGCTCAGTGGTGGAGCATTCACCTCCGGTGCTTGGGGTCTTGGGTTCGATCCCAGCTCGCGCCGTGTGGACTTTGTGGTGGACAAACACCGTGCTCGTGGGTTTTCTTGTGATTCTCCCGTTTCCTCCCACTATCATCATTCCACCATTTCACTCATCTCATCATCACCGTCTCCTTTAGCCTAACCGGCATAACCGTGGGACGTAAAACTTAAAGATTTCATTTCATTTCAATAACGCAACACTCAGTCCTGTAACATGTGTTTCCGGTACGTAACCCAGTTCTCATTTCCTGTGATAACTAGTGTCAAGAAGGGTCATGTTTGAACCGAGAAAGCAAAGGAACACATGTCGTGATTCGGTCTTTTCCTTGAGTTGCACTCAGCTGAACCGAATAATCGAAATTTGTGGTGAAACCCAGTACCCCAAATATTCTTTCCACTGTTGTCCTGTGTACCTGGAAGCTTTTCGCTATTTCCTGTACGGTTGGATTCGGACTGACTGTCATGACTTAGCCAAGATTATCTTTGGAAAATGCCGATGGACGCCAGGACCGTGGTTGATCTTGACAGCTTCTGTCGCTGTCCCTGAATTTTCGACACGAACGGCATCATATGCTTTCATCAAATGCATCCTCACCATACATTTACCTAGCGTTGCAGTAGGCTAATATCACACTTCTATCCTTATGGAATTTGAACAGTACACAGTGTCTGATATGTACCTTATTAATATCCATTATGGAATGATCTCCCGGTAACATGATCACAGATTCCAGCTCCTGGAGCGCCACATATTCGGTCACAGCATATTTCACCAGCGACCTATCACAAACGGGTAGAAGTTTTGCAAGTTACAATAAATCTTAATAGATTCAAGAAACACATCACAAGGAGGCCTCACTAAGAAATTCATCACATGTAAATTCCAAGATTTTTGAACTTTTGTTACGTCCTTCTATGGCAGAGATCTTCACTTCGTCTCTCACCAGAGACATTCTACAATACAAATATTGTCACTTATACCGACCAATTACCCATCGCCTTTCTCACTTCAAAAGTAGCTGTTCGTCACTAAGGAAACCATCAACAATTGAAGGGTTTGGCGCAAGAAGGAGGCAGCTCCATTTTTTAAAATTCAGTTTTCACCGAAACCAAATAATATTAAGGCTTGTGTTAGGTTATGGGGTATCAAATACAACTGACCAGAAGACACACCAATGCATGCGCTCAGGTACGTGCAATGGCGTTTTTCTTTTGTATGTGATAGGGTGTGCAACTCAATAGCAGCACAAAATGGAGCTGCCTTCTTCTTGCACCAAACCCTTCAATTTTTCAACTTCAGGTATTCTACAAATCTTCTTCAGATACCACTCTAGACAAAGTAGTCCTTGGTTAGACATCTTTTACTCATTCAGAGAGATGACTTGATTTTCTCAGCTTAGTTCAATTCAGTTCAACCAAAGAATCATCCTCCACTCGATCTCCTAGCTTAGCATTCTAAGAATAAGTGCCATTTTCTATATTTACCCTCTATTCGAAACGAAAGTGGCAGAAATTAATCCCTTTCGGCTTGAACGTTGATCACTATAGAGTAAAAGTAGTAATAGATAGCTAGAAACGGATTTCTCGAATCAATTAACCCGTTACGTCCCAGTGGCATCCATGCGGATGTCATAAAATACTGGTGACATCCATGGGAATGTCATGAAGACGTATCCTTTATTAAGGGTCGTATTAATCCTGGAGATGATTAAATGTTTTAGTGGATGAAAGACACGAGTTAGTTCTACTATTTCTCCTGAGGTGACAGCACATTACTGGCAGAAAAGAAAAAAATATTGACTCAGTAGATGGCAGGCTTAAGCGAGACATGTGTTTGGTTTGAGGATAAACAATTGGCAACTTCGATATCGTATACCGATATCGGAAAAAAGAAAATGAACTGTTTCTCTGAACTCCAGTCAGTGTTGCCAACCTGAAGCAGCATTAACCCTTAAGGAATCCGGCGTTTTGGGGGCATATCTTAGACTTTCAGTCAAGCAGCTACTGCATCGTCACTATTTATCCTAGGATCATGGCTCATACCTCATTCTCTTCAGAATGGAGCTGGCTTTCAAATGGTACCACTTACATGCTCATACCGTATACCAGGAGAGGGAAAAATGATGTCAAAGGGAAAATTTGTTTTTTTTTTACACTTTGGGCCTCTCTGGAGCGGCCCTGTGTGAACGTAAAGATCTTCAAACAATGTGATAAATAGTACTTGATATACTGAATGTGTGTGCCAAATTTCAAGTTTCTATCTTGAATACTAAGGGAGGGAAAAATTTTATCAAGAATTCCCACAGTGCCCCAAATTACCGCAAAACACCATGATCTCAGGTTAAAAAAATCCTGAAACATCTCTATTTACCCTAGGACTATAATCCGCCAATCATTCTCTTCAGAATAGAACTGCCTTTCAGGCGGTACCATTCACATGTCTCCATCATGTATCTAAGGCGGGAAAATCCCGAATAAAGGGATTTTTTGGTCTAAATGTCCCTTTTTTCAACTTTTAGCCCCTCTGGACCCCCTTGTTTTAACACTGAGATCTGAAAAAATCTGACAAATACTACTAGTTAAGCTGAATGTTTATGCACAATTTCAATCTTCTAGGTGCAAAAGTAAGCCCGCCAAAAATATATATATACCGACAATGTACCATATTCCCGTATACAGAAGGATAATTTGTAAAAATTTCCTGAAACATCCCTAATTACCCTAGGATCATGGTGTGCACATCATTTTCTTCAGAATAGAACTACCTTTCAGGCGGTACCATTCACATGTCTCCATCATGTATCTAAGGCGGGAAAATCCCGAAGAAAGGGATTTTTGGTAAAATATCCCTTTTTTCAACTTTTTGCCCCTCTGGATTCCGGCCTTTTTTTACGTAGAAATCTAAAAAAATCTGGTAAATACTACTCGGTGGACTGAATGTTTGTGCAAAATTTCAATATTCTACGTGCAAAAATAAGCCCGCCAAAAAATAATGAACATAGGCTTAATAAAAGAAAATATATTTTAGAATTATGACGTCATCACCTCCTATGTCTCGACGCAGGAAGGTGTGAAACCATACGTAAGGTCTTCCACAATGCCTCTGGACTTGGAAAACAAAACAAAACAAAAAACAAACAAAAAAAACGGACGAAAAAGCTCAAATAGGAGAGTTATAACGCAATGTACCATGAAACACCCGTATGGTACAAATTGCACCATCGGATCCCCAAAGGGTTAAATCCCTTCAGAACATCAAAAATTCCATTTTTCAGTCCAAATGTTCCACAATACAAATATTTTTTAATTAGTAATGTGAGTGCTATCCTCGCGCTTGCACAATAACTATGCCCTATATAACGGTATAGACAGTCTCTTAACAGAAAATGAAAACCTGGTATTACGGCACGCACATAGGAGAATGACACCTGGAATATAAGGGGTTAAACGTGCTAAAAATATTTATTACATCTCCACTCTGATCCCTCTACTAAAACCGGAAGTTGTGGAAATCTACTGGTACTTCCAGCTTCAATATTAATACTCCATACAAATCAAGTTCCTTTACTTTGTGTACTACAACGACTCACCAAAGGTAGTCATCAACCTGGTTCGGCTAATAATATAAGTAGATTTCGAGTGGTAGTAATTGTTTACACATTAAAATATCTTCCGTGATTACATTTACTAGTATTCTCACCTTTTATATTGAAATCACAAAACGATGATACGTATTAAACAATTTTATTCGTTGATTTTCTTTGAACGAATATGCACATAGACTGTATTGCAATCGTACATGTTTGTTAGGTATCTATCAACAACTACATAGCAACGAATTATACAATAATGTATATTTTTTTACATATATTAAAAACATTCTTCTTTTGTTATTTTTAAATTAACATTATATCTGGTATAGTGCTTATGTAGAAGCACTTTCTGCCCAAAAATACAAGTAATTATCAATTTATACAAAGTATCTCGTTGTATAAAAATGTCGCCCGACGATGGGACTGAATATAAAAGTTACAAGGGAGCTTGGTTTTTATATTTAAGAACCACTGGTCCGTTTACAAGAACAATATTCCATTAATTATGTCCTATACATTTTGATCGACCCTCGCATATATATAACATTATTTATTTTCATTCATATAAATATATTTATAATTAATCTTTCATTTCATTATCATTTATCTTTTATTACATTAATATATATATATTATTATTAAAACGTCATCGCTTATTTATATAATTAACGAAGGGTACGAATTCAAAATAGTAAGAAGCAATTACATTTCAAAACATGAGTCACCATGATCAAGGGCGCATTATATATTAATTACTTTAGATGATATTCTACAGTATGCATTGTATCAATCGGGCGTCAGAATATAGAAGAATCTTATTCAAGTAACATATAAGATTGTGCATGAAGACAGTCGTCGAATAATTAGCTTAATAGAATGAATCATATACTTAACATAATCTTTGACAATTAAGTTTCAACACAAATCAAATATACTATAAATAACCTTTGCTTTTAATGAATCGAACTATAATTCTTCATATTAACAAGAAAGAGTTAAAATCATTTGAAAATTATCATTTGTTGAAACAAATGTGATAAAATATTTATGAGTCCATTAACCAATCCTATCAAGTATAGTGCTTGTATATCGAAGTCATAAGAATTGTTTTCATTATTGATATTAACACATAAACTTAAAAATAAATATTCACAAGAATCTATAGCTGGTATGGGTTTAACCCTTACTTCATTAACTAGAGTCAGTTTAAATTTGTACTAGCATATGATTCTAATAAAGTACATTGTACTGCACTATCATGATTAGGTTCCACAATATTTTGTACATGTATTGCGTCGTGATTCTGATTTTGATACGATATGCCATCTCTTGAACAACGATTATGTCTATACATAGAATTTGTAGCATTTCTAGAATTTCGCCATGTATTTCGATTGTTTTTGTGTCTACTTCGGTTGAATGATCTGACATAATTATTGTCACGATTGTTTAGGTTAGGTTGATTACCAACATAGCTTTGCCTATTTTGATCGTTCTGATTGCTTGAATTTATTCGGTTTAGGTTGTGTTCCGTATCGTTCACACTACGGATATTTAGATTCCGAACAGGTACAAAATGATCTGAATTATTTTTACTTTTGCCTATTTCTGCTTGTTGATTCAGAGCATGATATTGAGTTTCATAACATTGAACAAGCATTAATAAATGGTTAAAACTCATACACTGGGTAGAAAACAGAATCTGTTGTAACTTAAACGGTAGCAAATTTCGAATTGATGCTATGATTCTAGATTCCGATTGCAATGGATTTACGACTTTTAATTCGTTGTATGTATTTACAACAAACTCGACAACAGATTTGTGCAAACGAGGATTGAAATGTTGGTTTCTAATCGTGGCATCTCTATTTGCAAGCAAAAAGTCATTTTCGTAATTTGCGATTAGCGCTGCTTGGAATTCCTCATAGTACTAACGTGATCTCGTACTGCTTTAAACCATAAAGAACATGGTGGGAGTAATAAATGAGGGATTAGTTTCATATATTGTGATCTATCTATACACATTATATTACACTCGTCCTGAAATTTTTCTAGGAAAGAAGTAGCATTCTCATTACATTTACCACTGAACTTACTCATAGCACGTATTTCACTCATCTTGACGCTTAACTTTACCTTCCTTTTATCATTCCGTGTTCTTGTTGAGCAATTCCTACCTATGGCGTGATGTGTAGTTGCACCATCTCTTTTCCGCCCATCTGTACTCCTCGGATGAATTTCTTCCAAAATAATGTCCTCATCAGATACGGGTGAAGGCGAAGTCAACTCTTGTGAACAAGGGAATTCTACACGATCATTATCCATGTTGTTGTGGTATGTGTTGTCCTGGATCTGTGGTGTTCTGATTTTCTCTTGTAAGGTAGCTATCAACTGTGTATTCACACGTATCTGGTTGGAGTTATCCGTGACCTGAATCTTTTGTTGCTGTACAGAATATTCTATTACTTCCAAATCCCTTTTTACACCACTGACTTCTTGGATTAGATGGTTTTGATTATCCTGGCAATCCTCAGATATTCTTTTTAACTTTTCATCAAACTGCGAGGTGATGTTATTCATTGCCTGAATAATAAATTGTTTCGTCTCTTCTGACTTCTGCTCCATTCGTCTACTTAATTCCTCATATTGTTTGTTGGATTCCTCGGACTTCTGCTCCATCGTCTGCTTTAATTCTTCATATTGTCTGTTGGATTCCTCGGACTTCTGCTCCATCGTCTGTTTTAATTCTTCATATTGTCTGTTGGATTCCTCGGACTTCTGCTCTATCGTCTGTTTTAATTCCTGCTTCATGGCTTCCATATCGTCTTTTCGGCTTTGTTCTTGCCGCTGTAAGACTAATAGAATTCGGTCTTCTAATGTCATTCCTGGTGCTGCACTTCGTTCACCGTTATCACTATCACTGGTTCCTTTCTCCATTGCCTCACCGTTCATTTTTCTTGTGATTATTCTACCACTTCCTTGTCAAGTTTGTAGTCATTAACCTTATTACAGAAGTAAGTTCACCCTTACTTTACTTCGGGATATGAATTTACAAGAATCCCGGGTGAGGTAAACCAAAATTTTTACAACGACTCACCAAAGGTAGTCATCAACCTGGTTCGGCTAATAATATAAGTAGATTTCGAGTGGTAGTAATTGTTTACACATTAAAATATCTTCCGTGATTACATTTACTAGTATTCTCACCTTTTATATTGAAATCACAAAACGATGATACGTATTAAACAATTTTATTCGTTGATTTTCTTTGAACGAATATGCACATAGACTGTATTGCAATCGTACATGTTTGTTAGGTATCTATCAACAACTACATAGCAACGAATTATACAATAATGTATATTTTTTTTACATATATTAAAAACATTCTTCTTTTGTTATTTTTAAATTAACATTATATCTGGTATAGTGCTTATGTAGAAGCACTTTCTGCCCAAAAATACAAGTAATTATCAATTTATACAAAGTATCTCGTTGTAGTACACATGACGCTGTTACTTGTTTGATACATACTCAGCATCCCAAAAGTAGGTCCCCCCTTGTCTGCCAATAGACACTAAATTTGATTTTAAAAAATCACTTTTGTTAGACTATTGTGCCCAGTGGTGTTTTTTTTTTTTTTTTTTAATGTGAAAAATGTGTATTCTACAAGTTCTCCCTTCCAGCTGAAATTTGCAATGCACACACTTGCTATGTTAATAGAAATACAAAAGATATAGAAATTTTATCTCATGGTTTGCCGAAAATGAGTTCTGCTACGTGAAGCTGCCATCCCCCATTTTGTTTTTGATATAAATTCTTTATAAATCCTGGACAAACGAAAATTTATGAGAACAATCGTGAGCAAACGATCTGAATGCATTCAAATTCTGAAAATGGCTTCTGCCAGGTTTAGACACATACTTTGTTTGGCTTCATTCTTTCACGCTTGGCCTGGTGATGTGTGTGTGTGTGTAGGTTTATCTCGTTATAACAAACGGTTCTGCGAACTCGAAATATTTTAACAACCGGTTCGCCCGAAACCGTGCGAACCGGCTGAATAGAACCACTGATTGTACCCTCATAGTTTGGAAGTCTATCCTAGTGTCATAATGTACCTAAGTAAAACAAAACTAATTTCTTTTTCTAAATGCAGATAATGATTTATAGTACTAATAGGAAGAATTAACCGGTAACTTAAATATTCGTGATTCATTTATCTGAAACCCTATAGCTTCTGGATGAATGTCTTTAGCTTCCTCTTCGGAATTCCATTCGGCTTAATCTTACTGCATCCGCATGGCGTTTATGCTGCACGCGATACAACAAAGGATGTTTAATGTCTAGACGATATTGATGGTAGAAATACGAGGCAGTTACGAAATGTCGCTCCTGCTATGCGGAAATGATTCGTCCTTGCATGAAAATGAGAACAAAATAACAATTCGAAGCTTCGTTTCTGAGAAAAGTGTATCTGAAAGTATAATAAGAAAAAAAAAAAGGAATATTTTCAACATTTGAACAATCTAGGTGAAATATCACAATTCAGTTAATAATAAATCAAGAATATAGTATTTTTCTTTCTCTCATGTAGAAAATATATGAATAGATTTTGTACTAGGGAGTCCATTATATATATATATATATATATATAATTTCAAATAAACAGGGTGCAATGAAAGTCAGTTGTTCTTTCGTCTACAGTTGATGCTCAAGCAAGTCTATGACTAAATTGACTTTTGCGGCAACTTGTATATTTATAATATTTGTTCCGCCCTACTAATATTCAGATTTGGCATATATTCTACAATCTTTTACCTTCTTGCCCAATCTACAGGTTTATTTGCAACTTTCGCATCTTTAAATTCAACTGAAATGCAAGTACTCCAGAGAAATATATGAAAAGATGATAGTAAGTAGCTTTGATTAAATTGGGCTATCCAGACCTCATCAAAATTCATCAATTCATTGCAATACCAGTATCATCGATCTCTTAAAATAATCAATTCATAAGATGATGAGGTATTTTGTCACGAGTAAAGGCCGAAAGCTAAATTGGTGCAGTGGACTGAACTTTAGAGGAATATGGAAAATCGATCGTTTTATATCTGACAAATCTTATAAATACACTTATTCTATGATAAGTAAAGCCCGGAATTAATGGCGAAATAAAAGCCCGAAAATGGCTGGTAAAATTGCAAAATAATTACCCAAAAATGGCAGGTAAAATAAACAAGCAATCACGAACTTTGGAGGACAAATAGATACTAAAATATGTAAAAGCTATAATAGGCTAAATTCGTTTGCTAATCGAATAAAATGTTTCATTTTGCACTTTGTACTTCTCACTTAAAATTCTCGAAACTTGCGCAACCCGTGAAGGGACGACATCTAACAATTCATTTGCCATTCTTCAGTAGTAACAATGAAAAAATAACTTAAAGACACTATCACATTTTATTCACACGTGGTTACATTAGCACAAACTTTCAAAGCACAGGAAATACTAAAGTGAAGTTGTTTTACACTACACTAGCAATTTATTTTCACTTACGAAAGGTTTTTCATATTTTTGTTCTCTGAAATTATTAACAACTTTTTAAGATTTTCAAAGGAAAGACTTTGTCTCCTGTCCACATCTACAGATGTCACTGGAGCATACTTGAAACATGTAATTTGGGAAGGATCCATGTCACTGTCAACCGTTGTATCAGCATCACCTTCCATAACACTAGTGAGATACAACACTCAGATCGTTGAGAGTATCATTGAAGATTTTCAGAGAACTAGCGAGAGTCTGTTCTTATTTTTTTTTTTTTTCAAGGTTGGCAATAGCATCTGGTAACTTTGCAAAATGTGTTGCAATGAAGACTAAGTCCTGCTTCAAGGAATTCTTCTTAAGCAAACTTTGAGCAGCCTTAATTAAAGAGGCATCATCCTCATCAAAAGTATCAATGATTCTTTTATGGGTTCAAAGTTGATAGCATAATAGAGAACAGCTGTAATCCAGGTACCTTATCTCGTTAAGACTGGCTGTGGTGGAAGCAGAAGTTTAGGGGCTAATTCGCGAAACGTACTTGTTCGCGAGGGAGCTTTCAGAAATAGCTTTTTCACATTTGACACAAGAAAGTCAACGTCAGGAAAATGAGAACGAACTTCCTCTGCAATTCTATGTAGCGCGTGTGCCAGACAGGTGAGATGCAGCATAGAACCTTAAGGGCTTTTGCTGCACTTTTCATATATGCAGCTCCGTCTGTGACAAAAAGAATCCTTGTCGTATTTTACACATTCTGGCCAAAGAACACTCAGAGATTTTGTAAAACCTGTGCAATTGACGTGCCATTTACTTTTTCCAGAACTTCTGATGCAATCAAAAATGTTTGTGTGCCTTCTTCCCCTCCCAAAGTTCCAATTACAACGTTGGCAATGGAATGTCCTAGACTATCGCAAGTTTCATCAATTGAAATCCATACATTTTTGTCAGCAACACTTCTACGGATATAGTCAATAGTTCTGCTGTATGCGCTATCAACGTAAGTCTTCCTTAAAGACGATTCATTTGGAACTTCTTGTTTTGTGTATTTCTGGAGAAAGTTTCTAAAGGAAACATTTTCTAACTTCCATAAAGGAATGTCCGCGTTTATTAGAGCTTTACACAGATCATTCGCAAAACTGTTAGTACGGGAAGCGGGATTCGTGACTGTTCCAAGTAGATTTTGAACCTTTTTCACCAGCTGATTTGCGTGTCCTTGCAGAATTGTGTTTTTCAGTGCTTATATGGTACTACAAAATAACGCTTTTCAGCGGAAACCACAGTTTCACATAACTTACAAAACAGTACAGAACCGTCTGTTGAAAACACAGTACGCCCGAACTCACTCACAAATTTTTCCAACTTCTGTTGCCTAGAAAGATCAACTTTCGGCATCTTGAAATACTGAAACGCACATAAATACAAGTTCTGTATCACGCACGCCTAAGATTCACAATAACTGCCCACCTGGCTACTTCTTGAAAGTAACCATCTTCGTTTTTCATTTCAAGAGACGAACGCTGCTTCAAAATTCTAAGAACTGAATACGCACTAGCATCCCCGCCCCTCCAATTGTCACATTCCAACGGGAATAGACAAGTTACTATCAGACACCGAGATCGCTTGGCCAGGTAAGAGCGACTCAGATCTGTGGTATGCTGTCATTCATAAGTAAATAAAGAGTAGCGGAAGAAGATTCAAAAGATAGGGAATATTTACTTAGAGAGAAACACTTCAAATTATAGGGATTGATCATGGCGTAGATGCATGAGGAGATATACTTGTAGAAAGGAAAGCTAGTAATGCAATACAAAAAAGTTGGAAAATCTGGAAGCAGGTGATAGAAGTTCTAGACGATAAGAAGATTCCAGTTAGCTAAAAGCAAGAGTATGTAAGACTGTACAGTCGGGCTCAAACCTCCTGACGTTTAAGGCGTGTCCTTATTTTCATAATACCCAATGCAAGTTGGGCGAGGTTGTCTAATAGTTTTGCTCCTGGGTCAGAAGCAAGCGATTTCAAAGGTATGTACTTATGATATACGTCACTATCGCGTCAATACATTTGTAAAAACGATTTTTTTTAGTATTTTAATTTTTCGAGTGTGCCTGTTCACGAAATGAAGCGAAATCCGACAACGTCATACGTGCACATCATTGGCTTTCGACAGATATTAAGAGATTTGAGCCGGACTTTAGTTAGACCATCAATAATGTATGGCATAAAAAGAACTTCCATTAATAAAGTAACTTTGAATGGAATAAGTGTGACAACTGAGAATGTTAAGACAGATGTATGACATGGCATAGGCCCTATATCGATTTGACGGCTTGGGTTACCACTGACGTACATAATCATTATTATTATTATTATTATTATTATTATTATTATTATTATTATTATTATTATTATTATTATTATTAGTAGTAGTAGTAGTAGTAGTAGTAGTAGTAGTAGACTAATAAAAATAGTAATAATAATAATAACACATAAAATAACAATGATACGTTTCTCGAACTTCAGTTTTCAGACCATTATTTTCTGTTGAGAGTAAGGAAGACTGTGATGAGATAACTGATAATTCTGAGATGACTAATGTGGGGTGAGACTGACAAGCCTCGAGAAAACTCAAGCACACGATGTTTGTCCACCATAAAGCTCACTTAGCAAGAGCTGGGATCAAACTAGGGACTCCACGCGCCGATATGAGCATTTCGTTACTGAGGTAATGTGATCCCAATCAGACCATTAATGTTTATCGCCGTAATCGAAGCGCCATTATATCTATGTGCAGTTAATTAGTTGTTGATTGTAATGCTAACAATTTAATTTTTACCAACTTGCCTTCCCTGGAGAGTTGCCTCTCTTGGTTATTTCGTGCAAGATTTTCCCCTGTTTATCAATTTACATTGTTGAAAAAAATATATTTTCCTATTTTGAGCCTTATTCCGTAGTAGTTTACGTCAACGCAGTGTAAAATTTGCATTCTAGTTTGCGGTAATCGATATCACCTACTGGTTTTACGAATGACGTCAGTTAGTGGTTTGCAGTAATCTATCTTGCACAACTCTTACCACAGGTTCACTACCACAATTCTTTAAAAAAGGAGTTCCCTCCTGGTTTTATGCTTGGCGTATTCGTTTTTGGAACTGGAGACCTACCTTCGATTTCCGGCTGGAGCTCATGTAGTTTGGATCTAGCGTTAAGTTGTAGGTCCGCGTCTCGTATACCTTCGCCTCTAAAAGGGATGCTAAATTGTACCCTTGTCAAATTGCTAAATGGTCAACCAACCAACAAGTCTTATAAAATGGTTTGTGTTACGGTCTGCAAATTTTCTAAAAGTTGATACGGAATGAGATCTTTTGTTATTAAACTTTAAATCTATAGTTATTTTAGGCCTACAAACGAACCTTCTGTAATTACTCTGAAACGAAAAAAATCTCGCATTTTTTATATGGTAATTTTCTTCGTAGTATCTTATCTTCTCGCGATTTCTATTAGATTACTTCTGCTTTTTGCTCTTTCCTCGGTAACTGTTACCAGGCAGGGGTGCTCACAAGGGGGAATATGACGCTAATGACGTCATTAAAAATTTCGGGGGGGGGGGACTTTTTACAGAAGAGGAAAAGGTTTAATGACGAGCTGGTAGTTGATGAAGAAATAACTGGACCTGAATTAAAGTTGATGTTTACTTTAAGAGCGTTAACTGACTGACTACGCAATTACTAGATAACTTTGCAAACCAATCCTTGACCTTAACGTCCCAAATGGCTTGCTTTTTCCATGATGGAGTTAACAAACTGAATAAAAGTCTCCGGTTAAATCTGATACAAGAACTGTGTGACTTCTACCATTTTGATAGTGAAGAAACTGAGTTAAAAATGCTTTTTATTCGTATACAAGGCATCATACCATAACATAGACATTTCTGATTTGTTACTCAAACCAAAAAAGTCTAAGATTTTCAAGCAAGACAATAGAATAACAGTAGTAAATTCAACAGTACTAACAATAGAAGATGCTCAAGAAGAAACTTTAGATGGAAAAGAAATTAATGATGAACAAGCAGACGACATGAAAGCAACTGTGAAGCTCTGGATTAAACAAGGTTTTATTAAGCCATGCACAGGGCCGTAACTTGTGGGGGGCATGAGGGGCAACTGCACGCAGAAAAGCTCCCCGCCGTTCGAGGGGAGCCCACTTTAAGACAAAATTTTCTTACTCCATATACGATACGAAAATGAAATTATAAATCAAGCATCGAACAGGTTCACTACATTACATAAATATAAAAGCACAAAAAAGGTAAAAAAACAAAAACAAAAATGAATCATAGGCCCATTTCAATAAAAAAAATCTCTACTATTAGGGGCCCTATAAATAATATTTATTCGTATGGCTTTGAGATTTCTCAATATTGTCCCCTTAATTAATTTATGGAACGGGTTCAGAGGCGTGCGGGAGGGCCCACAGGCTCCGTGGGCCCACAGAGTAAAAGAAAGATGGAAAGAAGGGACCTATTTTCGAATTTTGCGGGAGAGCAGAAAATAACTTTTAATAGGGGGCCCAAATATTAATGCTTACCCTTCCAGAAAAAAAAATCTAAGTTCATACATGTGTTTAAAACAGTTCTCGGGATGTCCAAACTTAAATGAGCTCTACAGAATTTTGCTTTCACTCTTTGTAAGAAGCTCTTCACCTTAGAGAACTATGAGTCAGATCAAAATTGTTAAAAATCGCCTTAGAACAAGCATGGGGACACTTGGTTAAATAACTTACTAATTTTAAGTAACGAGGCTGACATTTTGAACGAATTATCATATGAGGACATTATTGATCAGTTTTCCTTGTCCAGTAAACAAAGGCAAAGGTTATTGTTGAAACGTCAGATTAATTAAATTCTATGTTTTTGTTATTTACTTTTACTTGTGTAACTTGATGTAATTTTTACACCTTACAATTTCTGGAATTATGCAATTTTTTCACTATCTGTAAGAAAAATGTCTTATTTTTTATCATGTAGCCTTGCTTTTGCTTAATGGTTGTCAAAATAAATATAACAATAGCCTAAATAAAAACTAATTTTAACATATACATATGTGTAAAAAGTAAATCAGTAAAATAATTATTATAAGTGAATATCGAGGTGAACAGGGAATTTTAGACTAGTTAAAAAGTAAAATAAAAATAATTTTTAATTAAGTGTACCGGAGAAAGAAGAATCGCTCTGATAAAAAAAAATAATAATAAAAGTTTAAACTGAGGGAAAAACAACAAATCATAGAAAAGTCGTTATGTAACGAACCAAAGAAGCGACTGAATCATTCAAAGTTGATTAATATAACATATGATTTGTCTATCATAATACCTATTAATTTTAGTGTCTAATTTTTGTATTATTTCAAGTTAGTGATGTCTAGTTTGAAAAAATTAAAGTAATTAATATTGAAAAATCGTATTTTTGCCTACTTTTACAAAACTGATCAAAGTGTGCAACCTCTAAATATTATTCAATCTTCTTGAAATTTTAAAATTTAATATCTTATATCTCTGAGGCTCGGGGCATAAGCAAAATTGCAAAAAATTAATTACATCTTATTTTTTGCCTTACAAACTGAAATATCCTAAAGTGTACAAAAAGATTAACTATCAATTTTATGTTGAAATAAACTACATTTAAATTTAAAGTTTGTGTGATTGCAATGTGAGTCTTGAGTCTCTCTCTCTCTCTCTCTCTCTCTCTCTCTTTTTTTTTTTTTTTTTTTACCAATGATCTCACGTGTTGTGATAGAAAGAGGTGTAAAATTAAATGTGAGTGCGGGATACTTTGTTAATTTAGGGAGGAATTGGCATCATAGCCTTTAAGGGAGATTGGTGCCCCTGTTACCAGGAACCTGTCTGGCCCACGCGATCATGCATCTGTACTACCATGCTCTACACATTCTGCAAATATCGGATTGATAAGAAGTTCTCACTCCTAGTATTGTAATTTTAATTTTCAACAGTGAATAATCCTTTATTATAGTTCTAAAAACGAGAACTGACCGAAATTTTGTTGTTATTTTGGATACTATAAAAAAAAAACAACAACAAGGGAAAGAGAGAGAAGGAAAATAGTTTTTAATATTAATTCTTTATAAGTGGTGCTATGTTGAAATAGAAACTAATTACTACAGTGAAACTTGCTATAGTAGGAAATGTATTTGGCAAAAGTTTGTTTTTAACATATAAACTTCACAGTGTCATAATGTAATTATTATATGGAAACCTGTATATCATAGTATAAATTATATTGGTTATTAAAGACATGTTAAGTGTAGTAAGTTAGACTTCTTCATGCTCGAACTGAAGTTTTTACTTTATGGCACTAAGAACCTGTGTAGCTATCGTAGAAAAGAGGACACGAGAGGTCTAAATCAATATAGGATTCATAGGATTTGAAAGAATATTTGTTTTCTAAGTATATATATATATATATATATATATAGGGTCTATATCTGAATTTGATTACTTCGAATGTATGTATACATATACGTATGTATCTCTGCTATTTCTTTGTTGATAGCCACAGGAGTGGGAATTGGTTTTTTGCGCTGTAATAGTCCTTATGTATGTATACATATGAGAAAATAGTATAGACAATTTTGTTCCTACAGAAGAAATACTGTATGAGTTTTGGACATACCGTAATTTTAAAACTCAGAGTTGCAAAGTATGCCAGCTTTAAATTAACATGACTTTGTCCATCGTCTCAAATAAAGTTGAAAACTCAGATTTTTGGCCTTTTACATGGAGAGTAGACGCAAAACAACGTATTAAAGTCTTCATTCTCTCTCTGTTATATTGTTTGCTTAATTTTGTTTGTATTTTTCTTAAAACTTTTGGTATTCGTAGTGTTAACAATATCATGGGTTAGTTTCTAATTGATTTGCTTTTTTCTTTTAAGTTCATTTGTGTTGTTGGATTATCACGAAATAAAGTTCAAATGATTACAGTAGATGGATGGAATACTTTCATCTTTTTGTATGCAATCTATTTTTATTTGACATTTAAATTATTTACTCTCGTGTTATTCACGAAGTTATGAGTTTGTTTCAAAGAAGATAATCCATGCACACTTCTAATCAGTGAACACAAAGTAACTTGAAATTATGATATCTCTTGAATTTTTGCAGTCAGAAAATTTCCTTTTAACGTATTAGGAATATTAAAAACCAATTCACATTGAGCTTTTATTTTTTGCCTACTATAGTATTAGATACTTAAATAAACATTCTTAGTACCTGTTTATAAAGTATATGTTTAAATTCGTGATAAACATTTTCCTCCATATTGATTTTCTTTATACACTGCTAGGGTGATGGTGATGATGAGACGAATGATGACGGTAAAATTAAGATAAGAAGAAAACGGAAGAACCACTAGGAAACCCACGCACATGGTGTTTTTCCACCACAAAGCCCACTTGGCGTGAGCTGGGATGGAACTAGGAACCCCAAGTGCCAGATGTGGACATTATACCACTGAGCTGTAGTATTCCCAAGAACTTGTAATTGAAACTATCAAAAATATTGCTATAATGTTATAGAAGCAAAGAATCATATTAAAAGTTTCCCATAAATATAATTTTTAAGTAGTAGAGCAATCTCTGCCCATGTTTTCATATATCTCTGGCATAGTTTGATATACCGGCTTGATGTAAACGGCATTACGATATTTGCATCTGTTGAAAACCATCTACCTGATTGGATATGCTTCCTATCTGAGCAGTTTTTCGAATTAAAACATTTTTCAAAAAGTTAAATTTTCGATCTCTTCTAATTTTCCTGTTTATTTGAAATACTTCATATAAAGATCCTGATATTCAACAGTTAGGTATTTTCGGGATATGTATTGTCCCGTGCCATTCGCTTGCATTACTATTTTTGAAGAGGCCTCCAAAATTTGGATGTTTATGACATTGTAAAATTCTTAGGTTGTGACACTGAATAGTAAATATGGTGTTGCAAACTTTTCGTTTAGCAGTAGATTTGAAATACCACTGACCTAGTGGTTATTTGAAAAATATAACTTTCTATTTGATTGGCAACACTATTATTTTGATGGTATTGGCATTAATTATTTCCCCTCTCGATATTTGCATAGGGCAAAATTTTAACGTATTTGGCTTATTAGTTTAAAAATTACAATAACACTGAACTACTTCAGGTTTTATTCTCTTTTGCAGTGTATGCTATAAAAGCATTCTTTTTCACGGTTATTTCCTACTTGTCGTTATTACTTTTTTCATAATAAAGTTAATCTTCAGGGGAATTTCGCCTTCCTAGTGTAAAAAAAATGTTTTGATATAATTCACTAAAATATTATGAAAACACAAAAAGATCATATTCTTATTAAAATTTCTAAACCAAGCTTCCAATGCTGCAATTTCACTATCTCATAAAAGTGAATGTATATAACCGTCTGTGTCATTGCATGAGAAAATCTATTGATATATTGATTTGTTCATTGGAAAAGAAGAGAGAAAGAAAAGGTAAGAATAAACTTTTTGTAAGAGAAAAAAAGAAGTCCCTTTCATGCGTGAAACACGAAATGATAGACTTTTCCTCAACTTCATAGGAGTAAAATCAATATTCACAGGCGGAATAAAGTAACTTTAAATTATGATGTATTTTACTTATATACCTCTTTACAAATCGAATGATACAACAGATTTAAGTACATTTATGCAATTTTAACAGAAGTGTATATAACTAACTAACTCTATGTCCTATGGAAGCTGGAGGTTCAATGCCGCGTTCACAAAAGCTCTTTACTGACGTCTATTCTTAGCCAACTGGATCCAGTTTCTACTTTGTATTCCTATTTCTGCGAGATGCATCTGAATATTGTCCTCCCATCTACGTCTTGGTCTTCCTAATAGTCGTTTTCCGATTGGTCTTCCAGTTAAGACTTTGAAAGCGTTCCTACTTTCTTTCATTCTGGCTACATGACCTGTCCACCTGAGCCTCCTATAATTGATGCGCGCACTAATGTTTGGTAAACCGTATAAATTATGTAATTTCTCGTTATCAAGTTTCCGCCTTTCCCCATTCTCGTTCATCTTGGATCCGTTCGCCTCGGATCTTGTTCTCAAATACTTTCAGTGTATGTTCTTCCCTGAGAGTAGGCGACCATGTTTTGCAACCATACAGTATATATATATCATATTGTTGCAAGGAGCATTATAATCTTTACGTCTGTTAAAGAAATAGTACTACGTGGTGGATTTGATATTTATCTAAGCTGTTTTTCGAAATAAAAACTTTTTGAAACAAGTCAAATTTTCAAACCCTTATAACTTTTTTCCTATTTGTTCGAAATATGTCACATCATAATATTCAATACTAAAGTGTTATTTAGGATGTGTATTCTCGTTTGCGCTTACTTGCTTTATTACTGCTTTTAAAGTTGTAATTTTTGTAATACTACAGCGTCACTATTTGTAACATTGACTATTAAACTTTGTATTGTGCACTTGTAACATGTAATAATCTGACATAATGTCATTTGAATATTTGTATCCTACACAATATCCGTATTGAAAATTGTCTATTATTTATTTATTTATTTATTCACAGAGTTTCACACAGCATTAAGTGAACTGACTGAAACTGAACAACATAACACTAACAAATAAAATACAATATAATGAAAACAAAAAATAAAAGTTAAAAAGAAATACAAACACAGAAGGTTCACTTCTAAATTTACAATGTTCTTTTTATCTGAGCTCAAGTTTTGTTCAGAAATAAAAAATATTACATCCTGTTAGCAATGTATTGTAATGATGCGCTAGTCTATAAAACAACTAGCGTTTTACAATTGATAATCTAGGTGTCTCGTAAGTTAGCAAATTAAGAGAACGAGTTCGCCGGGGACAAACTGGAAAGTTAATCTGTGATAGTAAAAATTCACAGTCAATTTTACTATTGATAATCTTATATAGGGAAAGTAGGTCTGCTGCTCGACGTCGTTTGTCTGAGGTCATAAGTTCATTAAAGAGATGATTTTTTTCTCGTGTGGTGACGTAATTCGTGAATTCTAAATCTAACTATTTCTATAAAGAAGTTTAAGATCGAGTCAATGCGTAATAGGTTAGTAGCAGGGCCGGATTTAGGTGGGGTGCAAAGGTGCACGTGCACTCCCCCTTCGTTGTAAATATACACTACCTAAAGTGAGAAGCTAGCATGAGTTTTGCAAAATCAATAGTTTAAGTCAATTTTCTGAAGGTTGAAGGAAAAGAATTCATCGAGAGCAGACATTTAGCATTTCCAAAGAAATTCCTCATTCACATCACAGATGCCTAAAGGCTTTTAAAAAACTCAAATTTAATTCAAATGTACTGGTAGTTATTGGTGCACCTCCCTCAGAGAATCCTGGATCCGGCCCTGGTTAGTAGGTAGTGCCATATTCAACACAGGTGAACAATATTCAATGATCGGGGAAGTAAAAGTCTTATAAAACACTGTAAAGGCAGAAAGACCTTGTATTTCGGGAAATCTATAAAATAGGCCTAGTACTTTCATAGCTCTGGATGAGATAGGTAAGATGTGATCCGTATCAGTTATTAGTTTATAAGTTATAGGACGTTCCAAGATAAATGGTCCACCCTATATATATATATATATATATATAGAGAGAGAGAGAGACCACTATATATATATATATGTGTGTGTGTGTGTGTGTGTGTCCAAAAAAATGTTTGGGAAAACATATTTTTCAATAAAAATGGTACAATTGAACTAGAGGATGATAAATTTGTTCGAGAAAGGTATATTTGGGGAGCAGAATTGTAAATTTGCCCGGCAGAACTATAATTTGTGCGAAAAATTATAAATTTTGGAGGCTGCATCGAAGTCCTTGAGGGTATAAGCACCCCTGCACATATGCATATAAGAGTATCAAAATAATTGAACATTGAAACCCGTACTTTTTGAGCAATTCTTATGTAAATATCTTCTAGCCCTTAACGTTTTTACAATCTCTAGTTGTTACATAACATTAATTTAAATATTGGTTCCAACTATTCAAAAATCTTTCTATCTCAGTTATTCCTTTTCAAAGATTCTGAAATAATTTCAAAAAGCATAAATTGTCCTAGTTTTTTTTATTGTAAAGGTATTCCGTTTGAAAACAAAAACAAGAAAATAAATAAATAAAATAAAACATCACTATTTAAAATTTTACCATCGTATTTTCTTCATGATGAAATTGCGTACAATGTATTATACCACCTTCATCGGAAGAAAACACTAGAATCCTAATGGAAGTCTGTCTAACCGTTTACAGTATTGTGTACAGAAGGTTTAGACTGACTGTGCTTTAGTTACCTAACACACGAACTTACAACAAACGCCACAATTGAGAGAATTTCCAACATACAATATTAGCTTAGCGTGAGTAGACATTGGCTTCTCTTCGGTCTTGCTTAGTGTATATTTCTGGTCAAGTGCACTGCCTGATTAAATACTAACGCTATGATTTAACTTATCATCTATAAGACTTTGTGGGTGCGAAATTGTAAATACGACGAAATTGCGCAGACATGGTGATTCAACACTGACAAATCTTGAACTCAAAGAGCATTAAACAGAAAAAATAAACTAATTGGAATATTGCTTGAGATGAGCTTGTACCTATCTATTCTTAAAAGTGTAATGAAATAAAAAAAAACGATGGGCAGTAACTTCCATAATTTCCCAATTTTCCATTCAATAGGATAATTTGTAGAGCTTAATTTGGAACCCTAGTAATTCGATGCCTCAAAGTTTTCTGTAAGTGAATTGCAAATGGTATCACGTTGACAATCAAATTACTTTATATACGCTGGAAAAGGGCATAATTTTAAAGATAGACTGGTAAAAAGTTTTATTATAACATAGATCAGAAAATGCTTGGGTTTGTTTCAAAGCGATATTCAATGACATATGAATTTCGCATTCGGTTAGAGTATTCAAAATATGAACCCTCGGCTTTAGAATCATCGTCAATACACATTTTTTCTGAAGAAACACGAATCTTCAGTAAAGTCGTACATGTAATGTACGTACATCCGCTAGACCATGGCTTACTTACTTGATCATAACAATGTTCACTCAACACCTGTATTACTTACTATGCTTCTGTTTACAGTGTACACCTTGATAATTCAAAATTCCCCATATGATGAAATGTATGGGACTGAAGGGAGATGACTGTGGTATAATTTCTACTGTCCATCTTTCCAGTTCAAAATCAAAGTAACATGTCACCAACTAACAGCGTACGACTTCCGCAAATAAGCTAACACCCCAACTTCCATAAGTTATTCAGATGACGACCGATCACATCAAATGTTCTATCGTTTCATCGTCCAGTATACGAATATTATTTTATGCGTGCACTGTCGATTTGAAGATGAAATGATCAACAATGCAAAATTCTTTTTATCAGTGTTACTGAATATTTTCTTCTCAACATGGTGCTTTCCTCGGAGTTCAACCTCTCTCATTACAGGTACAAAGATTTACTTCCACTCAGCTTCTCTCATCAGTGCTATAGTAAGGAGAAACAATTCAGATCCGTCATCGATTCCAGAGTACTCCATAGCCACCTAGTATATCTATATGCAGGTTATAGCTTTGGGAAAAAGAGGGAAAATCATCATAAGCTGTGAACAAGTACTAAAGAAGTTTCAATTAGTTCATTATATTCAAGTGAGAGAAAATGGAGATGAAAGATTTAAGATATCTACAAATGGTGTTGTTTACGAGATAAGACGAGACGAGAAATGAGATTTTCTTGTTTTGTCTTGTAGATTTATATAAGTTGCGTCTCGTTTCAATACTTAAAAGAACTTTTTCATCTCGTCTCATTTTGTAAATGTATGTACAAAATTTATGCCCTCGTTTTCTTCTTAATTTCATCTAAAAGCTATCAGAATCCTTCCGCGTCACGAGAGGCTCAGAAAAGATGTGATATAACATTTAAACCATATTTATCATTAGAGTATATTGTGTAATACCTTGCATATCTTTAAACGTTGATACAGTAAATGCTTTTCATTGTGTTCGTGATTTTACTTTATCAGTTATTGATTTTATAGCATGAATTATGTAACAGTGAAACAGTGTTTAAGATCAAAGACTTGGGTGAACTAGTGTTGTCCACGAAACTCGTAAAATTTCTCTTACTCGATGCAACAGTAGATACAAGAAGAGTTTATAATATGCTATTAGAAATATAAAACTCCTGAAAGTACTAGAAGAAGATATGCATACCACTGAAGATGGATTTATACTAGACATGCCAAAGGAAACTGGTGAAGAAAGGAAAAATATCCTATTGCAACTTTATAAGAGAATTTTGTCAAGAGTTCTCTAGGAATGGAGAAGTATTATGATATTGTTGCATAAAAAGGGCCACAAACGAGATCTTTGTGATTATAGACCTATAACATTAACTATCTTTATAGTCTTTTGCCTACAATTTACAAGGTACTTATGAAAGTATCGACACCTCGATGATATAAGTACTTCGTTATTCAAGGCTCAAAAGAAACTTAGACTTAGGAAAGACTATAAACAATGGGTCATATTCAAGCATTAAGGAAGCTGATAGAAAAGTGAAACAAGTAAACTTTTAAACTTTTTTCATCCCACCTCACTTTTGATCGATTTCAATCTTAAACAGCAGGTCTATGAGCTAAACTTCAAAGAAAGAACAATACTGTTTTTATATATGTATGTATCTATATGCAGTGATGTCATTCAAATTGTTGAACAGTCGGTTCTATAATTAGTGTTTCATTATAGGTTCTATGATTAATATTCAACAACCGGTTCTATGATTAGTATTTAACAACAGATTCTATAACTAGCTGGCTTATAGTAAGTTGATTTAATATTATTACTATTTTATTATATTATTATTATTATGCAATAGCATATAAATTACGATTAAGTCAAACAATATGTTTATATTGACATTTTGTATATTCATACTCAAACGTAGTACTAGAGAACTATTATTTCTTTTTGTAAGAACTGAGTTTAGACACGAATATACAATGTTAACGACTGGTTCCTACAATCTGAAAAAAAATTAACAATCGGCTCAGGAGAACCGACTGAATGATAACAGTGGATACAAATCATGGTGTATCTAATGATAGAAACTCACGCTTGTTTCAATAACATGAACAACCGTTGTCAATCTTTTGCTGTATGAATGTTTCAAAGATTTCTTTTCACAAACATCTTTCTTGGATAACTCTTTTCCGCGTAGAGCTTATTCATTTCGTGGATTCTTCCTTTCAATTGGTCCAGTCAAGGATTCCATTTATGCACTGAACATAATGTCTTCTCACAACATTCCCGGTCTGCTCATACGTATACTTTTACGATAATTCTATGACAGTGTTTGTTAGTCCTGTCACCTTCGTGATCCATGCTATTTTTTTTTCTACAGTTGCAGATTACATTAATAGAAAATATCTTTACATGGTTACTCGAATAGCTTGCAGTATGTGAATGCAGTGGCGGTTTTACTAACGGCCACTCTACGATAAGTATTCGTGGTGTACTTATTGATTAAGATTTATGTTTAACTTACCTTTCAGCAAAGAGGCTATATGAGACGTAGACCTACAGCTTGACGTGGCATCCGAATCACATGAGCTCCCGCCGGGAATCGAACCTAATTCTCCCATGCCAAAGGCGCGTGCACTAACCTCTTAGCTACGCTCTCTAATTAAGAAAAAGATATTTAATTCGCTGAAACTATTGAAGGTTATTAAATGTTCCTGAACTCACCAGTGTCAAAGAAGCCTATTATAAAAATTATTGAAAACGTTCATCAAGAAGTCAACGCAAATATCCAAATGTAAGAACATCCAAAACTTCCAAGACTGTAAGAAGTAAGGAAGGAGCACGACAGGCACCATTGTTTACTTTGCAAAGTTCATAAGCGTGCAAAATGTAGATAGTAGAAGATCTGAGTTTGAAAAGCAGGAAACTGGGATTAAAAATGAAGTTGGTAAAGGCAAAAGTGATGTTGACAAATTTACTGGAATGCTAAGGATAAAGTTTTAAACTACGGAATTAGAGGAAGTGAACTCTCGTGTCACTAAGTTGTCATGACTTTAAGACAACATTTTTATGGTTGACAGTATTAAAGGTAGAAGCTAACAGATGAAACTAACTATGTGGAATGTATCTGGAAGAAAGATCTTCATATTAAAGAGTAAAATGATGTTCTGCATAGAATGCAAAATGTTCAATGAATGTATTTTGTTTGTTTCAAAATATGGAACTTAAAGTAGCTGGAAGCAAAACCAGACAAGATCTTATTTGCTACGAATATGACCTGCAACCATAGGAAAAGAGTAACATGGATCAGAAAGATAGTGAGTTAAAAGACAGTGTCGTGAAAATTAAAGCACCGTAAAACACTTAAATATGAGCGAACCAGAAATGTTGTAAGACAGTATGATCAGCGGGTAAATGCAATACAATTCTTGACTGGATGACAAGAGACAATCCAAGAAAGCTCGCATGCAATGTGATGTGATAAAATGAATAAGCTCTATGGTAAAAGTAACAAAGAAAAGAATTGACCAAGATAGAGGTTGTGGAGAGGAATTCCAGAATCATTTATCTATCAGTGCATTGACAATGATTGAGTTGATTTTGACTTTAACATCCCTTTCAGCAGCGAGTTGTTCATATTATTGAAGAGAGCGTGAGCTTTTGCTATTAGTTACAACATGATTACACGTGCATACTGACTGAAATAGGTTGAAAGTGAGAAGGTGAAGATGTATCAAACTACTCCTACTAGGAAGTTTGTGTACGTACATAATGTGATAGATAATAAATGAATTTCTCATTATATTTAGATGAACTATGACGCATATTTTCATTGATGTGAGCATCAATCATCTCCAGTGCTTGAAAATGAAACTGCTAAGTGTGACCTCTTTAAACCTTAAGAATCAATTTCATTGTGTGAGATTGAATAGTTGTAGGCAAAGAAATGAATTTACCAATACCTTGAAAAGTAATATGGTTAACAACAGTTTTCTTTAAAATTATCCAATATCTACGAAATAATGCATGTGGATTCCTTTCTTTGAAACTTCTCAACTAAGTCTATTACTTAATATTGAAATCTTTCAATGATTTTAAGACTAACACTTGTTAAAAAAAAAGAAAAGAAAAAAAGATCTCTCACGGAACATGATGTATGTTTCCTCTTAGGTTTAATAAGTTACATCTTTAATTTTAATTTGTAATACACAAACAATTTAATAAGAAGGTAAGCATTGTGAATTATGGAGAACTCATCTCACCACTTAGTTATAGAGAATGTATCTTCTGGTTCCTGATGCTTATCTGTAGGCAATGGTATGTTGGTTTATTTGAACTGAAATGAACTTCATTAAACATTGGTAAATTGGAAGTTGGCTTTCGCAAAGCTGTGTGTAAACTGTGGTCTTTATTGTTTACAGAATACATACAAATAGACTCATTACTTACTTAATTGAATGCCGTATCACATCTATACATAACTTTAGTTTAAATTAAGTTGTCAATATTTTACTAGAAAAATTGAACAGAATTCGTTTAATCTTTTCTCTCTTATTAATTATTTCTAAGTAGACTATATAAATAAACATAAAACATACAGTCATGAGAACGCAGGAAATAAACAAAAGTACTGTGACCTTCCGAGAGTGTTAGGAATTAAGGAATTACTCTTGACACAGTAGTGTTATATATATATATATATATATATTTAAAAAAAAGAAACCATTTTAGTTCAAAAGGCATTAAACATTTCCAGTCAATTACGCTCGACTGCACATGTTTTGTCCCAGAAATAATTTTGCACGATTCTGTGTATAGTATCTTCACACGACTATCCTAGAAGCTGCAAAAGTTTTGCTACCATACGTAGTTTTATGATATAAAAATGTGTTTGTCAATTTTTACGTGATAATTATATTTTTACAATTATTGATTTTGATCAAATTCTGTTTATCACATTTAAATTGACATTCAGATCTTTGTGGAGTTTGTGCTTGATTAATGAGAGGCACAGGCTTGTGATTTGAATATTTTCTGGCTGACTACTTCATTACACAACTATCTCAGTTCTTTGTGACACCTGAAGTGATTGTCGTGCTATTGCTCTTCACTAGTAGCTTTTGTTTGTGTAAAAGAACTTAATATGCCAAACAAATGCCTAAACCATCCAGATAGATTCTATCATGAATATCGCGAAGTAACATTTAAATCTCAAAAAAGAACTTTAATATGTTTATTCGAAAGAGAAACTCCACAGTTACTGATGCAAAAATTAAAGTAGGATGCAAATTTTCGAGTTATTGGCCATCAAATTTGAAGTTCGACTTAGTCAAATTTTTGACCAAAAAAAACTATTAAGCGTTAATTTGAAGTTAGTCATTAACTCGTTAAACGTTGAGTAGATAAATATACACTTATTAGTAAAGATTAGCTTTAAAAATCAATGAAGGATTTTGTTTCTTTTTTGCAATCAGGGAACTCTGTAATAGTTATATATTCATATAATGTATTTAAAAGACAATAATTAATTAATATATAAATTACTTACTAATAGAAGACTGAATTGTTTGTATTGCTGAGATTTGTTGCACATGTTCAATTATTATTGCTCAAGTAAAGTAGTAATCTGGACATTTTATAACATGTGTAAATAATTAAAAAAAAATCGGACAATACGAAATACATTTTTCTATAATTCTTATAAGTTTGGGAGACACTTAACAGTAAGTACTCAATCAATGAATATTTTGTTTGGCTGTCAGTTTCATAATATTTTTGTCAGTTTCATAATATTTTTGTCAGTTTCACAAACAATTTTTGCTATCATTTCTACGAGGTTATTGTTATTGACCAATAATTTGTGGACAAATTGATGTTTATACCCCAATATTTGATCTCTTGATGTCGTTAAAGAACTCAATAAAATGTTCTAAAAATAGCATACATTATTGTGATTATACAATGCATATAACGAACGGGGAAATAATTGCTACTCATCTCATGTCAGTAATTTTTCAATTGGTTTGACGCAGCTTTCCACTCTTCCCTATCCTGAGACAGAGCTTTCATTTCCACGTGCAGTACTCTTTCTTCCCTTTATCTTGTATTATTTGGTCCGTATATTTCAACCGCTGCCTTCCTCTAGGTATTGATCCTTCTGTCACTCCCTCCATAGCTTGTAATGTGATTCCTCCGTGTCTCATAATGTATCCAATCATCCAATTTCTTTTCGAAATATTTTTCAGTATGCTCCTTTTGTCTCTTCTCATTTCCAATACCATTTCATTTGACACCTTATCCACCGTATATAATTTTCAATATCCTTCTATAACACCACATTTCAAAGGCTGACATTCCACATTTTCCCTCTTTTTATAGTGCCCATACTTCACATCCACACAATGCCATACTCCACACACATATTTCAATCAGTCTTTTGTTCAGTTCTATGTCGTGTTTCCGGTTAGAAGCTTCAGTTTTTCCTTAAATGCCGACTTCGTCTGAGCTCTTCTTGAATTACATCTTACATCTTCGTTGCACCCAATTATGACACATTATCATATTTTTTATGTTATAGGTCAGAAGAGAATTTACTTGAACTTATAAGACGAAAAAGAAAAGGCCAAAATGAGAATTGTTGTTAAGTATGACATCATCTTAAGATTTCACTATATTTATATCTGTTGGGAATTGGAACAGGCACAAAGTATTACAGGATGTTTGTACTAGGCTCAAAGTGCCACAGACGGTTGCACATACTCTGATTAGGAAGTTTTGGTCGTTATGAATCTGTACAAACAAAGATATCAGATATTACTGTTGTATGTTCATTTTGTTGGAAGAATATGTACTCTACTTATTGTGTACTCTTATTTGGTATGAACTTTTGTAGCATTAGAATCGTCATATTTTCGGAACTGGGGGGCCAGACTATTTTGCTTACATTTCGTGCTTTCTTGCTGTATTTTCTGTATATTTTGATGGGTTAGGTAGGTTAGGTTAGTTTAGGTTAGGCTAGGATATTTGGATTTGGGGGGAGGGGCAGAATTCTTTGCTTAAAATTCGTACTTTTCTCCTATATTTTCTGTGTTTTTGATGGTTTAGGCTAGGTTAGGTTAGATTAGGTTAGGTTTGGTTAGTTTAAGTTAGGTTATGTTAGTACTTAGTAACTACACTTACGTAACATCAACTCATTTCTCCTCTAAATATGGTGATTTTATCTGATTCCCCCAACAGTTCCAAAATTATCCTTGAATCAGTATCTCATGGATAAACTAATGTCGTATAATGAAAGTATCAACTATTATCAGTGTGTTTATGTTTGGGTAGTTGTAAGGTCGCTCTAAGGCTAAGCTATACATCTAGGGCATGAGGGTTGGACTACAGCTAAATCACGATTGTTTTAAAAATTTGATCGTTTATATATAAAGTTGACAAACCGTACTTTGAGCAGTATAAACTCGTCCAAAACGTAATAGAAACCAACGGACCGATAGGAATTGCAGTTCGAATGATTTGTCTACGGATGACATTTCATGACGAAGGAATCAATGTTTCAGCATACTCGTGGTAGAATTCGCCCTTGCTCTTCCCGGGACCAACCAATTCGTGAAGCGTGTGGTTTCAACTACAAATTCATTAGCGACAGACGAAAGAGATAAACCGGACTCGACACCATTGAAGTATATGTGACAGTGAAGACTCTTTTTAACTTACCCCTGTCCCATGTGTACAGTTTCACTAGAAGATATTTGAACACAAGATATTACTTCAACATTTGCATGAGTCAAGTAAGCGCCTACATACGCACCCAGAGGAACAGAAATATTTCAATTATGTTAATTTATATTTATTTATTTATGTATCTCTCTATTTGTTTTGATTAAATACTTTTAGGCTTCTATATTCACTATACCAGTGCAAGGAAATATACGCAACCTTTCCTAGCATTTAAAAGATGAAAGCGTAGTGTCATGAATTTTTACTTTTCAAATGTAGCATTCCTAGTGTAGTCTCCCCGAACGGCTATAACTGCTGCACATCTGTTTGGTATGGGTTGGATCAGGTTGCCGATGCTAGTCCCTGAAATATTTCTTCACTTCTTCTGTAGGGCCATTTCCAATTGTTACATTGTTGGAGGTGATGCTGGCCTAGCAGCAATAGGTCTGTCGATCGTATCTAGAAGTGTTCAAGAGGATCTAGGTCTGGGGAGAACGCTGGCTATCCATCCGTTCGCTACCCTTTGCCTGCAGCATCATATCTGTCACACGTGCTCATTATCGACCATAAAAATGAAATGATTGCCAATAGCTGCAGCCACTAGAACAAGTGAGATCTGAGGATCTCATCTCTATATCGCTGATCTCTTAGAGCAATGTTCCGGATGATCTGCAGGACTGAGTGTCGTTCGCAACTGTCTCCATCCCACACTTTTATTCTATCACCTCCATATTGTGATATCTGCTGCACATGAGATGGACAATTTCGAGATCCACATTCTCTGCAGATGAGAATGGGTTGATTGTCTGATTGTAAGGTAAAACGTGACTCGTCTGAGAGCAGTGCAGTGCTCCACTCAATATGCTCCCTCTGACGATGTTCAGCAGTCCAATTTCTGCACATCCTACATTGTTGGGCAGTATTAGATCAAGTAACAGTCTTTCGCTGCTGATGTTATTCGTGAGTGACCTTGTTCTGGCCTCCGACGTTTGTTTCCGTCTGTAGAAAGTGTATTCATAGTCTGGAAAATGACATTAAGAGACACGCCAAGGGTTTCAGCTATTATACGTTGTGTCTGCCCATCTTCTTTTCTGTCTATGGCTCTCTCCCTGCTAAATTGTGTTTTGCTGTCATTGCTCCTATTTAACATACACCACAGCAGTTCATATCTGCTACTGTTAGTCAAAGTTACACTATTAACGTAGCCGAGTGGCCGGATGATTTCACGCCTTATCACAAGAAGTTTGCCCACTAGACAAGACTGAATTTTCTTATTGAGATACGACACTAGTCCGAAGCCTTCCACCAGAAAAAGATATAACTTTCGAGACGAGACTTCACTATCGGGATTCCTTTTGTTGAGACGAGAAAGCTCCAAATCTTGTCTCATTGGCAACACTAAGCCTATGAGTCGCGTCTTGTGACATAACTTTTGTGTTTGTAAGTGCAGACCACCCAGCACAGGCGCATTGCAGTAATCAAGGCAACTAAATACATCGGAAATTTCGATATTCTTCAGTTGTTTTCCCGATTGCTCCCTAAATTATTTCGATCAGTGTAGTAGTGTAGTGTCTTCAAAACCTTCTTCTCTGTTTCTATTTCTTTTCTCTTTTTATTTCTAAAGATTTTATAAACATTGTGCAGAACAACAGTTTATCTAGCTTTGCAAATAACGATATAATAACTTCGGGAAGAGGACTTTTAGATGTAGAAATTTTTGACCATGCAAACATGATGTCATCTCTGAAAACCCTCCAGAACGCTAATATAGGACAAAAAATGTTCGATAGTATTTTCTTGAATTAGTTCCTTGCTGAATTCCAAAATGAAGCCTTTTCAATTCTAAGTTAGATAAAAATGATAATTTATTATTTAGATAACCTGTGACCTTCTCATTGAAAACCTTCCGTATTCGAAATGGTTGAAGAATTAAGGATTTTCCAGAACAATGCCAGTAGATTGATATTTTTTCTTCTTTCAACCCATTGTCCAATTTAATAATACATTGATTTATTGATGCCAAGGGAGACAAGAATCTCCATGATTATTTTAGAACGACCTCCTTTTCCTCTTTTTTTTCTTTTTTTCTTTGTAGGAATTTTCCTATCTCAATTTCTTATTAGTTTCTTCTTTCTCTTCTCCTCATGCTTTCTTCCGTTCATTTAGTTTTTCCAATATCTTGTCATTCGAATGAGCTTCGATTGGATTACACGAATTATACGTGTATATCTAACACACACACACACACACACACACATATACTCAATCCCCCCCTCACACACACACACACACACACACACACACACACACACACACACACACACACACACACACAGAATGTTTCCTGTGTGGAGCTTCTGCTTCTACGGGTTTTCATTCCATGCGCCTGTCCCAGTCTTTACTTGTTCAGGATCGATAGAAGAATAAGTGGTGCCATATCATGGTAATAAAATTTTACAACGTATAATGCTGAAATAGTAACAACAAGCTTATTGTACTCGACGAGAGGGATTTGGAATATAGAAATGTTAACAATTAAAGCTAATTGATTTAACAGCCAGTGGCGTATGCAGCTGCTGGTTTCGGGTTTTTAATAACTTTTTCTCAAGCTAAGAGTTTCTGAAAAAGGACATTTACTATATTAACACGTTTACCACCAACAGTTACACAAGATTACAAGTTGTTACAAATGCTCCTACAAGATATTTCTAATTAAAAACTCTCTCGACTGAAATTGGTTTTACTTATATAGTAATAAATCACAACACACATATAGTTAGGTGATAATCTTGTATAATTTGACTAGTCGAAGTGCATCCTCGTGGTTAAGCGGTTAGTGTACGCATCTTTGGCATAGGAGACCTGGACTCGATTTCCTGCAGAGATAATGTGGTTCGGATCCCACGTTGAACTGGTGCATGTCTCATATAGCTTCGCTGCTGAAAAGGGAGCTAAATCAACATCAAATCAAATTTGACTTTGGCCGAATATGATAGATTATACAGTTCAGTTTAAGTCAGACCAATATCGGATATGGTACCGAATGTGTTAAGATATATACATAATATTCTGTTAGCTTATGGTTTTAAACTTTCTCATATATATGTATACCTTTAATAAGACAATTGAAACATCATATTAAACCATTATTGTAGGTAACTTACATGCATAGAGGGTAAAATTCTACAAAAAGATATTATTTATTCTTTCAAAGTCTAAACTAAAAATAAGATATTTTCGCAGTTAGTTCTTAGACTTCCAAATTTTGTGCTATGCGTGAAGAATTATCCTACGAAACGGCTATGTCTGTCGATCAGTCTGCTGACAGTTACCAGAGGGAAAATGATTATAGATAGCTAGAAACGGTTTTCTAATAAGGATTCACCGTCCCAAAAGTAGGTTCCCTTAACCCTCCATTCTAACTGGAAATAGAAAGCAACCATTTCCGGTTTCAACGCTGATCGATATAATGAAAAAAAAAGGTAAAATGTAGCATAAAACTTTTTTTCAATGGATTCAGGGTCAATCCATGCTAACCCTAACAGCACAATCACATAGCAGGCATATGCCTATCATGTTCCCTCAGGTACATGGGAATGTATCCAGTATGTGCCTTATGTACCTCTGAGAGAGAAATCACATGGATGGCAAGTGATAGTCACAGTCTATATTCGCCTCTAGGCACATGCCTGACATGTACCTGGAGAACGTGCCTAGTATGCTCTAGTTATGTTCCCCATGCCGTAAGCGTCAATGAACCACAAAATTACTCCTTAAAAATATGTTAAATCGCCTACATTAAGATGAGTCTAAAAACACTTAAAAAAACTGTCCCCCAGAGTGGGCGGGAACCACCAATCTTTGCATTACTAGCCGCGTACTCTACTGACTTGGCCATAGAGGCAATGAAGATAAAGTCGCTTGTAGAGGGATAAATTGTTGAGGTCTTTTGAATTTGGCTAAGCAGAGTGCTCTTTTAACCGCGTATATTCGACGATAGCCATTTGGGATTAGATAAAATCTACTCGCCATGTAATTTTATAACAAAATGACAAGTGTCTATTTATTTTATTTCATGGTTCTTCCATATTCACTTTCAAATGATCGGCGACAGTTTCCATCTAATAAAGTTAATGCGTTTGTTGCTTCTAGTACACAATCGCTCAGAAAAAAGAAGCAACAAATGCATCAAATGTGGGAGATGAATTTAGAACACCTAAATGTAGCATACCTAGCACATCTTGTGCTGTTAGAGTATGTACCTAAAGGACGTACCTAGAACATGACAGATATATGTCCCAAATGACGACATAGAAACAAATGACTGTTAGAGTGTAAAACTGAGCCAGGTATATAAATGTTACATTTGTAGTACATAGTTGCAAATATCAATTAGGAGTAACAAGTGCCTAAAACTGTAGGTAGTTGAAGTACATACTTAGCACATGAATACCATATGTCCCAAGTGTCGGGTACCTAAAATGTAGCTGGGACACCTAAATGGTATGTGCCTAGCACATTCTGTTCTGTTAGGGAAGTGATCGAGAAAAAAAAAAGGAAAATTGCCGCTCGACCTCTTCAAACAAATCTAATTTGTTCAGGAATGTTGAGTCAATATAAGAGTACTTGAAAACCAAGATTATTGGATTTTTAAAACATTTCGTAGCTACGCAGCAGCTGCCGCCATTTTGGGTTTTCTCGATTTCAGGCGTTTACGTTGTTTTGAATATCTCAGTATGTATTTGTCCTACCAAATTGAAAATTGATGAACGTCTCCAACTTGTGCAGAGCTAACACTTTGATCTTTTTAACATTTTTTCCTAAAACCACTTGAAAGGGGTGAAATCAGGGCCTAGACTAGCAACATTTTTGGACATTGAAGAGATGTTTAGGAAGAAGAAACAACTGACGTAAAGGTCTGAATTGATGTGTACATGTATTCCGGGGTCATATGTTTATACACAAAAATTTGCAGACCTTTAGCTGCTCCCAAAGACCTGGAAAAAATCGTAAAGTTGAGGAATTATGCCAATTTGACATATTTAATTGTCCAATATCTCCAATGACGTCATACTCTCGGAGGTGTTTTGCTCACAAATTCAACTGGAAATTCGTTGTTGTGACGTAAATTAAAGTAGGATGAATGGTTAGTAAAGTTAAGGTTCGCAAGCTCGTTTCTTCCCTTTAGTTATAACTCACTGTCTTATCACATCCACAGTAACACTAGCGAAGAATGCTGCTATCAGTAGAAGGCGGTCGAGAGGGTGACATCCAGAAGTCCTAAACGGCAGAAGTCCTAAAAATATAAGCACTAGATCTAAATTTTAGAACTTCTGCCTTTTAGGAATTCTGCCATTTAGGACTTGTGCCGCGAAATAATTTTTAGGACTTGTGCATTTTAGGTGTAATGCCGTTTAGGTCTTGTGCCTTTTAGGACTTCTGCCGTTTAGGACTTCTGCCGCGTCCCCGGGCGAGAAAAATCAAAATGCACACATGACAAAAAGTCCGTAAGTACTCATTGCTCTTGCTGCTTGCTATATCAGTTAAATTCAATCATGTTTCAAACTGTCAATTCATGCAGGAGACTGTTGTCCTTTCGTTTCATCTACGTACATTCACCAGCCAGTGTTTACAGCGAGTGAGTGTTCACTGACTAGGGGAGTGGTAGAGCGTTTACCTCTGGTGCGTGGGGGTTTCTGATTCGATCCCAGCTCGCAACAAGTGGCTACGATGTGGATAAACACTGTGTGCGTGGGTTTTCTCGGGGTTCTCCCGTTTCCTCCCACTTTCTTCATTCCACTATTTCATTCGTTTCTCATCATCACCGTCTCCATTAGCATTGGTACAAAAACGTGGGATTTTAAACTAAATATTTCATTTCATTTTCGACTCTAATCGTTCCATTCTAACCGGAAGTGATAGAAATCTACTACTACTTATGATTTCAATATTAATCGCTATAGAGTAAGAATGATATTGATAGGAAGAAAGATTTCGGAATACATTTAGAGTTATAAGAATAAGTTCCGTCTTACTCTATTACCTTCATTGAAACTGGAAATACCAGAAATTTATTACCACTTCCGGTTTCAACTTTGATCCTCGCAGAGCAAAAATGGTAATAGGTAAATAGAAACGCGTTTTTCAAATAACGATTTTGGGTTTCCTAGGCTCTGATGCCTCTACTGAAACTAGAAGTATTGGATAGATGTAGTTGGAAGCGAATCGTAGTTGCTATACTGTGAACAAATCAGTATCAGTACAGATAAATATTTAAAGAAAACTTCATACTTATGGCTACACTTGCTACAGGAACTGCAGTAGCTCCGGGTGCTTTGGATGAATCGTTGGGTCAATAGGTCAAACCAAGGTCGCCATAGCAGAGATGGTTATCTCAAAATGACCTTGACCCGACCTTTTTCTTTTTCGGTACTTCTTTTAGTTGTTAGTTGGTGGAATATTACCTTGTAAAGTGTTGAAATGAGAGTGCGTGTAAGCTATAGCCTGATATAATCCAAAAGGCGGAAAATTAGTTGCAGGAAAATCTGCTGTGTTTTCCTCGTGAATGTTATCAGAGTCTAATTTACGGGAGATTTAATCAAAAATTCATAAAGCTTGTTTCGGAGATTTCAGGTGGAAGAAATTTTACCTCGTTTAACGCAGGAAGTTCTCTTTGTGTGTTGATAACAAGAACATTTCATAACTCGGTCAAGATCCAACTGGCACAGGGGATTACTAATTACTTTTCTACGTAAGGACGAATACACAAATTCGTTCCTAGATCTTTGAGAGACTGAAAAACAATAAACATAAGCTATGCAAAAGACAGTAAAGAGGATAATGAGAAATACACATATAATTACATTATAGCTAATTAATCTCTTCACAGCATCAGATGATGCCAGATTTAATGATGGTCCACAAAATGAAACTTTTTTTTCTGTTCCAAGAATTTAATTGGCTGATTTATATAGGAAAATTCACGTTAAATTAACTAGAAACCGAGTTTTACTCTTTTTGGAAGGTTTTTATATAATAAATAACTATTTTACGTTTGTAGCATTTACACAAAAGAAATTAATAAATTTTCTGTGTACCTAAAAGATGTACATTGATAATTTCCTTATATTTTACCTCAGAAACACTACTTTAGGGAGTCCAGCAGCAGTCTATCAACATACTGTGCTCCACATTGGTTGGTACCTTTATCCCATGATTGAAATAACCTGATGGAACTGTTCACCGAGTTTGTCACTTACAAGTCCCAGATTTTCTGGAAGGAAATTCAAATTGCATTCAGGAAGTGGGTCTTCAGAGACATATTACCGCCTTCATGTATATATGCTTTCCAAGAGCTGCTTTACTAGGTCCCTATAGATGTCAGATTTGTTGTCTGAAAAGTGTCTCATTCAATTCTTGGATGGAACTCATACAGATTTTTCAGCTTATTCAAACTTTCTTCGAAATTTGAGTTTTTTCTTAATTCTCTTAGTTGTGACCCTTCCAAAATTCCTACTTTAATTTTTGCTTCAGTAACTTTGTTGAAGTGTTCTTTCGAATTAAAGAATTGAAGGTTTTTCATTCAGATTTAAAAGTTAACTCACCATTCACATATTAGAATCTCTCCGGATGGTTTAGTCACTTATGTAGCGTATTTAAGTTTGATACAGAAACCAAAGCTACTAATAAAGAACAATAGCATGACGATCATTCAGGAGTCACAAAGCCTTAAGGCAGTTGTAGAGTGAAGTGATCAGTCAGAAAGTATTCAGGTCACGACAAGACTGTGCTTCCATTACTCAATACAAAGTCTACAAAGCTTTGTACGTCACTTGTAAATGTGATAAACAGAATTTGTTCCAAATCAATAATTGTAACAATACAATTATCACGTAAAAATTGTCAAACATATTCTTATATCTATGAAATTATATACGTGGGAGCAAAATGTTTTGATAGTAGATAACAGACAGGAGAGAGGATGCTCGTGTGAAAATACTGCAGAATCATACAAAATTATATCTGGAAGAATATAGAGACCAGCGTAAATGACAATTTTTAAATTGCTGGAAGAAATTATTTATTTATATTGTACATGTAGCAAAATTCACTATTAAGTAGCAAATTGGTGTTTTTTCCTTCCTTACAGATACACTCATAGTGTTTATGCATAAAATACTTATAATAAACAAAAAATTACGAGGGAAATTCAAAAAGTAAAGGCACATTTGCAATTTCTCTTTCCAGGGATAGGCAACACTGCTAGTAACCAGTGCTGAGTGAGTATAGTTAGCAACACTTCGAGACAAAGTGTCGCTTGTATTCCTGCATTAGTCGTTGGAGTGTATCAGACCGTTAAACGTGGCAGCTTCATTGGCAATCTGCACCAAGGAGGAAATGAGAGCTGAGATTCGCTTTTTGTATGCGAAAGATGTGAAACCTGCGGGCATTATTCGTCGTATGCAAACACAGTATGGTGACAGCTGTTTATTGCGAAGAGAGATCTACGTATGGATAGACCGTTTCAAACAAGGAAGAACTTTATGTAATGATGAAAGATCTGGCAGGCCATCGACCTCAACGACTGGGGAACTCCGGTACATCATCCCGAACCGGAAAATAAGGCTGCGAGAATGATTTGGAAACACCCATCATCACCATAAGTTAAGAAATTTAAACGTCAACCACCAGCTAGTCATTGATGCGGTGCAAAATTGCAATGCAATCGAAAAACTTTTTTTTTTTTTTTCTTCTGATGGAATCAAAATAACTTGTGAAACGTTGGGAAAAGTGCATTGAAGTCCAGGGAAGTTAGGTAGAAAAATAAGATATGTTTCAGGCTTTACAATAAGTACAACTTTTTTCAAGCGTGTCTTTGGAATGTTGTTTCCCTCTAATTTTGAGACGCTGATTCCAAATATGTAATCGGATTTCTTCTATCATGTCTAGTTTGTTCGCAAAAAAAACGAAAACCAATATGTCGCATTTACACAATATATTTATATTTGTACATTATATGAAAAGACCATTTTCATGCTTAAGACAGGTATGTAATTAACAAAATTGCTTACAGCCACTGACAATGATACTCCTATTAATCAGGAAGAAATTTCCTTCGCTTTGTACTTCGTCCGTACGTATCATCAGCTGTGTTTTTCCTTTTCAGGGACCAACAGAAATCTGCCATCATGTTCATAGTCCACCCACCATTGTATCTTCGTTCCATGTCCTTTAAATCTTGGTGAAAACGTTCACCATGTTCTTCGCTGTAAAAGCCAAGATTTTGTGGGAAATAGTACAGATGAGAAAATAGAAAGTGTAACTTTACACTCATGTTACATCCTAGTTCCCTGAAATTGTCCAACATGGCTTTCACAATGCGTTTGTAATCTGGACTCCTTGTATTTCCTATGAAGTTTTTTTTATATAACATCCTTGTAGCTGTGCTAGGCTTGCTTTTCTGTTTGGTTCATTGTAAGGTCCAAATTGGGGTCACACATTAGATTCTTGATCTGGGGTCCAGTAAAAACACCTGCTTTCAGTTTCTCCAGGGTTATTCTGGGGAAAACATTACATATGTACTTAAAACATGTACCGCCCTTAACCAGAGCACGTACGAACTGGCGCATGATACCCAACTTTATATGAAGGGGAGGGAGAAGAACTTTTGTGGGTTCTACAAGCGGCGCATGTTGAACGTTCTTGGTTCCGGGTGTGAACGGTCCTCTGGTTGGCCACTCCCGCCTTAGCCAGTTATTTTTTCTGTCGCGACTGTCCCATTCGCAAAAGAATCAAGGCATTTTTGTGTTACCCAGCTGTAATCCAAGTAAAAGGTTGATAACCTTGAAGTCACCACATAAAACCCACTCATGCTCGGAGTAATTTACGCACTGCAACAAAAATTGCAAACTTTCATATGATTCTTTCACAGTAGTAGAATAAGTAACTGGTACAGAACCAAGGACATTCCCATTGTGGAGTAAAACACCTTTCAGGCTTTTTACAGACGAATCTATGAAAAGTCTCCAGTCTGAAGCTTCATATTATACACCAAGCCACGTAATAAGTTGTGGTATATCATTACAGTAGATCCTAGACCTTTTTTCTGAAAATAAAAACACTATTTCTTGTTCCCGGGATCTGTAATGTGAGATTTTTGTTCCAGGTAACAATAAATGTCTGGCTTTCAGTATGGACACTAACAGTTCGGCACGCTTCTTGGGTAACGCAAGATCACATACCAAGTCATTCAGTGCTGTCTGACTAAATAAGTGTGCTTTATTCTCAGTTGTACTGGGTACGTAGTCGTCTGTATCTGACAGGGGCGTCATTTAGGGGGGAGCAGGGAGGGGCATTTGCCCCCCTGAGTTTGAGATTTATATAGATTTTATCAATAGAGTAGTAGTAAATGAGTGAAAAACGCGAAATTTTACTTATATCGAGGGGTTTTGGCCCCCAAGCAAAATCTGAAATGACGCTCCTGGTATCTGACCCATTGTTGTCTGTTGTATCACTTAACGTTTCCTTTCGCGGTGATGTACTGCTTGATGGACGAGACGGTACAGGCAAAGTTTCGTCATGTTTGATTGGTCGCATTGTAGATCTCAAATGAGGATACATTATATCACATTTGTTATTGGCACTGAAGCCTTGCACTTTCACCTGATAAAAATAACAATCATCCGTATGGTTTAATTGTTCCCTCCACACCATTGGAAGAGCAAAATAAAATTTCTCTCTTTGTCCGTTCATCCACAACCGCAATCCTTCCACGCAAGTCTTACATACCTTTTGGGGTGACCATGGTTTATTTTCGTCACCAAGTACAAATCCGAAATAGGCAAAATAGGCTTCTTTCACAAGCCTATGGTGTTATGGTTAGTCTTTGTTTACACAATATGTAGAGTACTTTCCACATATATAACAGAAAGTGTGCGAGTCGTTTCTGCAGCCACGTGAATACATTGTTTTCTTAATACACAAATCACATTCACGTTTTACGACGCCGTCCAGCTCACGCCAAGTCCGTGTTAGCAGACTACCTGTGAAGTAAAGAGCAGCGTAAATAGTGTTGCCATTTCAGATACTCTGCGGTATTCACAATTTCACTTTAGATTTATCACTAGAAATAAAGATGATCGGAAACATTCCTTGACGTAATATAGCATACAAACGGGGCTTTTATTAAACACAAATCTTTCAATTACTCAGAAACCTGACGTGCTAGGACTAAACGGATTGCACCGTTGAACTCAGCACAAAAGATTCGTTTAGGAACACCCATTCATTCGAAAACATTATTTTTGATGGAGAGCAGTGTTATTTGACATTAATATTTTGCATACGAGTATTAGATTACCCTTTAGCAATATTGTTCCTTTCCTGATCCCTGATTTGAATTATTGATCTGGATGAACATACATTTCTCGTAATTCTGCATTAGCATTAATAGATGATTGAAATTGATTTCTGTTGTATACCTGTTTAAATTGAAATAATAACCTGTTGTAATATAAATGGTGACAGTATACGGACAGGTGCAAACGAATTATGCACCTTGGAATGCATTTAGTAACTTTTAAATTGCTATACACTTATACAACGAAATCTGTAATACTTTTATCTAATCTAGTAATCTAGGATCATTTCTGATTTGAGCATTCTTTTTGCTAAAATAAAAATCATTCTCAAATTTTATTTAAGAATGGATATTAAATACCTGCTTTGTATTTTGTAATTGCCCTGAGCTAAATGTAGCATGGTGGTGAAAAAGTACATGCGTAAGAACTTCTAAATATCAGCTTTTCCTTATTCCCATTAACTCTTAGTTTTCAAAATTTTTCCAAAAATATACAAATAGGTTTATCATCTACATGTTCGCTAAATATAGTAAGCGACCTCCATCATTGTTCTTAAAAGTAAGGTTACTATGTACACTTATGTTCAAAATGATTGTCGCATATCTATGACTGTCTTCTTGTAAGAATATAATTTGATAATGATTTTGCAGGGTACTTTTAATACTGATACTATATGTATAATCGGGAAATGTGTATTTGTGGTAAATTTTCATAGGAAAAGAATAATAAATACGAAAATTAGAGTGAGTAAAACAAAATGTTGCTAAATGGACAAGAAAGTTTTATTTTTCGTTTTATTGTTCTTATTTAGTGCTCTTTTGACATGAAATTTGCCACATACATGTCTTTCCCGATTATACACATACTAACATTATAAGAAATTCCGGGCGAATTCGTTATCAAATTATATTCCTACAACAACATACTTATAGACATGCGACAATAATTTTGGAAATTAGTGTACCTAGGTGCTAATAGCTAAATTGTTACGAGAGATTTCATGATACCCTGGAAAATACGTTCCTCTGATCCTCTATCGCTTGGAGGTCGTTTTGTCATTGTTGTTTTACCTTCGGTATTTCATATGTCTTGCTGTAACATAAAGACTGGTCCAACCTCATATTGTCTTGGCGTTCCTAGTTTCTTAATCTTATACTCTATCACGTGTCCAAGCACCATAGACATTTCTTCACAGTCTAAAAAGTCCATAGGTTACCCATTGTTAACATGATTTGTTATTTTGTATATTCTGTTATTTTAATGTATACTGTGTACCTTTAGATTTTATTCCATTCGAATCCATTGTACTTTCAAGTAGTTGTTATTCCTTTTGCAGACCACTAACTTCATTTTGTTTGTCATTCACAGTTGTTGCACTTCCTAGATCACGTTTCTTATTCGCTGCCTATCTGCTTGAATAATTCGTTAGATGTTATCCACTCTCAACTGACTCGCTCTTCTAATACTTCAGATTTACCACTAAGGCCATGACTGACAAGGTATTTTGTTATGTCTTTAACAGTACTCTGAATATTGTTTGGTGAATAGTCCGATACATTCATGGAAAACAGATCTCAGTCGACAACACTACGATATATGATCTTATTATTTATCTAAGTCCGATTCTGTCCTTCCATGTTGATCTTCTATTATATTCTCTATTTATTCCTCGATTCGTGGTAATTCGTTTTGTCAAACATAGAAAGAAAATTGGATAATCTATGTTTAACGAATAATATAAATCAAGCCTATCGGGGGGGGGGGAGGGGCGAGATTCTATTCATAGTTACTTGTACCGGTGATAGAAACCTCGGTTTTCCAAACGAAAGAGCTAACCTTGTATATTAAAAGATGAATAATTTTCTTTAAAAATAATATGAACATTTGCAGACAATCTTTACGTCTAACCAATTTTGAAGCTATCCAAGGTTTCTGGGCGTGGAGCACCATTTTATACTTGTAACGTAGATGTGTATTGATAATAATGCTTAAATAAATATATCACTCTTCGCTGTAAAGCTTGTGTAATGACAAATACTGATATAAGCTATTTCTAGAACCTTTTATTGATTTCTTCGACGACACAAGATGATCACGTAGTAGGTATAAACATCCACGTGACAACGGCAATAATTTCCTAGCAACGATAGCAAATGTTATGAAACTGATTTTTAAAAACTTGTTTTTGTATCAGTTGTCTTTTAATTTATTCTTCGGTGTGTGTTAACGTATAGACGTTATACAGAAACAAAATATTTATTGACAAGTTACTTATTATCATAGTTGGTGAATAGTAACAATCCTAATCCATTTTAAGGCCAAATTCATCCTCCATCGGCATGAAAGGTGAAAAGTGAGGAAGGGAACTGAATGATATTGAAAATGATCGATATTAATGTCCAATTCATAGTTTTCGTGGTTGTTGAGATGAATAGTCCCACTCCTGATGCCATGTAATTTCTAAGTTCATCCCCAGTAGGTTTCGGGAATGGGAATGAGAGCAAGAAGGGGTGACATGTAAAAATAATAGTAAATTGCCGATATTAGTGTTTAATCCATAGTTTTCGGGGTTTCTGAGATGAATAGTCACACTCCTGATGCCATTTAATTTCAAATTCACCCTTCATCGGCAAGGAGGAGAGAAGGGAAAGTGAGTGATATGAAAAAAATAATCGAAATTAACCTATATTAATGTCAAATTCATGGTTTTTGGAGTCAATGCGGTGAATAGTGACACTGCCAATGCTATTTAAATTCAAGTTGAACCCATATCGTCTTAGAGTTGAGAAGGGCTTTAAGTAACAAATTTTTATCGTTACACTTTCATTGAAATGCACATCCTAAAGAAAGGAAGAGGATTCAAACACTTTCCTTAAGCTTATTTTCTTCGTGCAAAGAACGACCATTTCAACTACGATGTCTATAATTGAAGTGTGCGGCCAAACAATAGATCGAAATTAACCTAGCAAATTGTGGAGGGGAAGAATTTAAAAGAATTAAGCCTTTGCTGCACCCAGATAAGACGAATTCTGCACGTGTTCTGTTGTGTCACTCAACTTTGCAAAAGCAAAGAAGTTTCAGTTGAAAGCCTAAATTTTTATGTTCTGCTGAAAATTCGAGGTTTGCTCATGTTGGCTCATATCCCGTTGTTCGCTGGCACTCCTCACTATTCACATATTCAGTTCTTCTACACATATTATTTCTAATCCTAACATTAATCTATTCCTTCACTTCACCTCTTTTTATTTCCAGTTTTCGATATACCTTCTTGGACTAGAGTGAAAATGTACTGGCCATTCTGTTTTGTTCCCTTTCTGCTAGCTTAAGTGATCCCCCTTGTTGTGTTAAGTAAGCGGACCACTAACCTTGGGAGAACAAACACTAAAACAAAACAAACTTTATTTTTTGAACGTTGCTAGTGGAGAAATATAAACAAGTTTAATAATGAAGCTAATTATTATATCTTCCATTCAGGAATAAAAGAACAATACAAGAGAATTTCTCATGTAATTTACTTCAAAGAAGTCATGCAAACTTTGGTATGTTACTTATGAAGCACAGTTCCTTAAGGTCAACGTTTGTATATTTTCTGTAGTTGACCTTTCAAGCAACAGCAAGGTAAAATTTAATTCAAATTAATTTAACAAGGTGCGTGTCATTCGCATTTGAATGATGAAATTGCATTTGAATTTTCAGTTTTTTTTTTTTTTTTTTTTTTTTTTTTTTTTTTGCGAAATTCCAAGTGCATAAATACCGCTAACATCAAAATTGATTAAGCTAATGTAAATTATGAATTCATTTTATTATGGATAAGAAACTCATGGATATAAAGTAATTCTGGTAATCTCGGTAATATATGGGTAAGAAAAATCTCAAGTCTCTCTAAGTATTCCTTATTTAGTTCTTCCTGTATTTCCCGCCGTGTGTGGCATTGTACTCTGAATGTAATCTATTTTAAAGGGTGGCATACAAGTCAGTTTCTTTACTATATTGTCATCTAATTTATCTGTTAGTCATATTGTAGACACTAGTCCTAAGTTGGAAAGTAGAGTCGTTTTCTCGATTTTTGAGGGCTGCAACAAACGTAAATTGGAAGCTAATGGTGTAGGAATCCATTTCATATCCAGCATGAATAAATTATTTTACACAGAGTTTGATTTTTCATATCAATAATACTAGTATCCTACTAGGAGTCCATTCCGCTGTAGTAACAGTATACAGTCGTAAAAATACCTTACAAAATGAAGTTCATCATCTCTAGATGGTTTGAATTTCAGGATTGACTTAGAAATAATGAGCTCTTTTCTTTTCCTGAAGGACAACTCTTTTTGTTCTACGCCTAACTTTCGAACGCAGGTTTCTGAAACAACTTCACTTCCTCTACCCACGGTACGGCTCTGTATGAAAGACATTCGTCAAACTATCCACCATTGTAAGAAACACTGCAACAATAGTTGACAATATAGTAGCAAATATGATACAATTGCGATTTACTACCATTGAGAATATTAAATGCATTATAAGTTGATTCTTACAGTTCATCTAGCGTGCGGAGGATACCATATCCCCCCCCCATAGCAGAACATGCCGCGATCTGCGATGTGATCGCAGAAAATTTGCCGCGCCTGTGCAGAAAAATTGCCAGAGGAGAAAACAATATAGCCAACAGAAAAGTGTAAAAACATGCCTGTTATGTGTAGATGTCTTAAATGCACGGACGACTCGCATACATATAGTTTGAACTGTTTATTACGTCACGTAAAGTGGATTTTTATCAATCACAAGTGTTTCTTTTACAGAAAGTTTTTGAAGAATTCCTGCAGAAAATTTTGAGTTACAAAAGCTCACCGCAGAAAGAGAAAGAAAGTTCTGCCATCGGGCCATATCCTTAGATCGAGCAAAGTACAATGAACTTTAACTATACCTTTGACTTGCATCCATCATAACTGTATCATGTGAGCACGTAAGCATTACGATGGTGACTATAAGGCTTGTCTGTCACTTGTTCAAGTCTCGCTGAGGACATGGGTGCTATATATTATTTCTTTGCCATTTACTATGATCATTAATTTCTCAACGTTTCTTTTAGCACAAAAGACAGCATCACATATCGTAAAATTCAAAGACAAAATATACTCATCTCTCAGTTTTGGCCACATCGATTTAACGGATTACGGAAGCAAATCTGGAGCAGCCGGTTTAGTTACAAACTACAACTGTTGAATTTACTGTGTAACTGAGAATATTACTCATATTAGACAGATGACAGATGATCAAAAATTGGTGTTTACCGATGAAGACAGAATCAAAGAGAAATTCGGAAAGTTTCGGTCGGTTATTTCGGAAAGTTTTTAAATTATGAAAATTCGAGGAAACTTTTCAGCGATGGAACTCCAAATCTTGAAGCAACATCAAGAATAAGCCGAGAATATTTAGAGAAAGCGTAAAAAATGAATACTGAAAAGCTATTGGTTCGGATGGCATACAAGTAGGATCATAGAAGAGTTTGGGGTCAGAAGGTATAGATATTGTATGGGATCTGATCCAGGTAATCTATGACAAGAAAAAGTGCCAGTGGAGGGACAATATTGTTGTAGCTATTTTCAAGGGAAAGGGATGTGTACGGGACTGTGGAAACTTAATCTAATCTAATTAATGTCACATACGATGAAAATTTGAGAGAAAATTGCAGAACGGTGATTATCGGAAGAAACATCAATAGGAGATGCAATGCATCGAAACGGATGCAATTTTTATACTGAGACAAACTATGGAAAAGCATTGGGAAAAAGAGAAAAGATTGCATACGGTCTTTATTGATTTGCCTACGAGGCGAGGTAAAAGGCCTACGACAGAGTATCATGTCAGGAAGTATGGAGATGTCTGAGGAATTAAGGAATTCCAGACAAATATGTAAGGATAATATAAGATAGGTACGACCAAAGTAAGAAGTAGTGTGGGATTAACACGTCAAATTCCTGTTAGGGTTGCATTACACCAGGACTCAGCCTTAAGCCCGTACCTCTTCAACATTGTCATGGATTTAATACATAATTCAAGATGCAAGGGATGAAGGCACGTGGTGTATGATGTTTGCCGACGATATTATACTATACAGTACAAATAGGGAAGAAGTTAAAAGGAAAGATTGGAGTTGGAGGAAGCCTTTGAAAAAAGAGGTTAAAAATTAGCAGAAACGAGACAGAATATCTCGAGTTGAACGGGGAAGAAAATAGGGAAGTAAGGCTAGAAGCAGAACAATTGAATGAAGGGAAAAGAGATTAAAGGGATGATTTATAAAACAGTAGTTAGGCTAACAATGATATATGGAGCAAAAACATAGCCATTAAAGAGCACAGGAAGAAAAGATGGAATGTTACCGAAATGAGAATGCTGCACTGAGTGGGTGGGATAACAAAAAGAGACATAGTGAGGAATGAGAGATTAAGGAGAATAATCAAGATTGTACAGATATCTAAGAAGATCCAAGAAATAGGACTTCAACGGTATGGCCATCTGATGCGAAGAGCAAACGATTATGTGATCAGAAGAGTGATGGCAACAGAAGTGGATGGAAAGAAAGGTAGAGGGAGATCAAGAAGGAAATAGATGGATATGCTTAAGAATGACTTCAGGTAGAAAGACCTAACAGGGAAAGAATTCCGGGAGAAGACTTTATGGAGAATACTTATCAGAAACATCGATCCCACATACCTGGGAAGTGTATATTGAATAATGTACTTAATTGAAAATATAATGTTATATTATTTTTGTTTCTTTCACATTGTGCGTATTAGCTAGTGTGGACTTAAATTTTAACGTATGGATAATCTTAAACATTGGCAACAACGACTCGAGCCAGTTAAAATGAGCTATAAATGTAATTATATAAATAACCATGTTCTTTGTAAAACTAATGTGCCATTGCAACAGTTAATACTACACAGCAGACAATATTAGCACAGTACAACAAGTGCTTAACACTTAATATAACGAAGTTCATAGACAGCTACTAATAGGCCTAAAAGAAAAGTGTTGTAATGGTAACATAGTAGGTTTTGTTGCAGATGAACAGCCCTAATCTTAAATATGTTACTAAACATGACAAGGAAATACACACGAAGTGAAACTTTCATCGCCATTTTCTTGAGGAACCTGTCTTTTGTACTATCATGTATTTTGACCAAAAAAAAAAAAAAAACAACCTAAGAGTGACAGTGATAATTGTGTAGTTTATCGTCTCATTCCAGTATCAAGGTTATATAAGACTGCTAAAATTCCAGTAATCTGAAATATCGGCTACAATGCAATTCACTGTTATAATAAGGTAAAAATAAAATTAAAAGAAATAAGTTAGAGCATTTTCTAGTGTAGAACGTGCACATAAAATAATAAAAATTGCATATGAAAATAATAATAGAATTTTGAAAACCTGATATTATCATTGGCTTCCCTAAATATTATAGATGTTACCAGTTGACGGTGACTGGCTTAGAAATAAGGTAAACGCGCCGGATTTCGACAGGTTAAGGACCTTTTTCAAAATCAATTGCCTATTGTGGCCATAATATTGATCGGTATTGGCCCATTTTTTTCCTTGAAATGTACAGTCTCTACTAATACTAAAAGTCACTTCAAGGCTCAAATGCTAATGTTAAATTTTTTTATGAAACTGGAACTCGCCAATGGAACCCGAATTCGACACACTTCACCTGGTTTCGACAGTTGCGGTATCTGAATTCGACACCTTCAATTATATCCATGTAAAACATTAAGTCTGCATTATTAGTAATAGTAATCTCTTCTCAGCTTCAAATATTGTTTTATTATTATGCAGAAATTATCAGACGGGCAAAAGAACACAACTTAAATTTTCTGAACTGAGTAGTTACTTCGATGATCCTCAATTCGACATGCAGGAACCTGATTTCGACATTCCATATCGAACTGAGGTTACAACTATCGGAGAATTATGCAACAAATAGCTTTATGAAAGACTTTGAACATACTTGTACGTTTATATAGTCAGTTAAAATTGTATTTGCACTACTGAGTATGAATTCGACAACCTTGTCGAAATCCGGTTCACGTTACAAATAAAGGCTCGTGTTTTCGACAACCCCCCGTTCATGTTACATCACAACCTTTGTCCTCACAGAAGAAAACAAAACGCACTGATTGAAACTCCTTTACAATATTAAAGTACTACTATTTGCTTGAAGCAAACCTAACTTTAATAAAAGTCTTACGAAAATAACCTGCCGTCTTATGATTTTCTTAAGATTATGTGTTTTTCTCGAAAAGTGTATCACACACACAACAATGTCCTTCTTTTCTCCATGCGGATGACTCATCTACTGTAACCGCACTTTTGACACTAGAAAAGACACTTTCATAATGTTGCCACTTCTATTCACGATCGCAGGGATGACATCTTACGCTTATTTTACAACATTTAAGCACAGGTATGTCGAATTCGGGTGCCTGTGGAATTCAGGCACGTTTACCTTACATGTTTCATTTCTGCGTATTCAAGTGGTCGGACAGTTATAGTATGTAAAAGCAAAAGAATGACGGAAGCCTTAAGAAGCTATTTGTCATAAGTGGAAGTTAACACTTCATTTACTACAGCAATTATCATGGTGAAGGAAATTTTAACATTCGCCAATTTGAATTTTAAATCAATTTCCCTTTTTCCAATTTACACGTCAACTATACTACTGGTTATAGACTTATTACATTGTCTGCGGGCAGTAGAGTATAAAAATAGTATCTACGGCGTTATTTCATGTGTAAGAAACCCTCTATTAACACTAGAAGGACCGAACATTTGAATTACTTAGAAGGACCAAGGGGGTAAAAATAACATCTTACTATTTTATTTTGTTCTGATGCTAAAACATTGTTATTTACGGCCGCAGTACACTTCTTACATACTATTTTCTTGCATCTGTGACGCGACTGGACACCTTTTGTGTCCTTCCTTCATGAACCACGCACTTGACATATCCGTCGTTTCCCGTCTGGTTTCTTCACACCGCCATCTGTATTAACGAATTCATCAGTTTCAACTGAACTATAAGATTTCTGCTTGCAATGTTCCTGTTGATAAGTTCTTCAGACAGCTGTAATAGAAGAGCACGCCGAGTGATTTGCTTATTTGTTACCTGTTTGTACAAAACCCAAGCATTTATTCTTACCAAGTCCAAGATATTACTAAATGTGTGCAACGGCCATCTTTTTAAACTCGGTTTGACGGAATATTTTCTAGCCATCTGATCGACAACATCTACATCATACTTACTATTACTGTAACATTTCACTGTGTCTGGCATTTTCTTCTTATCCAGATCAATTTTTGCACTTTGGTGTAGTAAACTTGGAAGAAGAACATTTTTTGTTTATCTTACCCTGGTAAATAGAGTGATACCATTTGTTTTAAGAACTTAAGTGTTATACAACGGTGCTTTGTATGTCTTATTCTGTTTCGGTATCTCTCTTGTTGTTCTGTTGATTGTACCCAACAACCAGTTCCCTGAGACCTCAACTTTTGTGGTAGGTCAAGAGATGTAAAATAGTTGTAGCAAGTAACATTTCTTCCTTTATTCGTAAACAATTTCACAAGTTTTTCAACAACGTAAGAAACCAAACTTTCCGATCTGCTGAGCTCTTCGTCTTTTCCAAGGTATGGAAATGCATTCATAGTATATTTAAAATCCTTATCTACAGTCAAGCAAAATTTCAGTCCATACTTATCAGGAATGCTATGTACTGAACAAATCCACAACGAGCTTTATTTGGGAATAATAGTTCATCTATTGTAGTCCATGCTCCGAGAGTGTAGCTTGTCTGACAGTTGGAAATAAATCTGTACCACATTTCGGATATCAAAGCAAATTTGTGTGTTTACAACCTTTCAGATCTTGTAGACTTGATGTCGAATCTGATAAATTTCAATAATTCGATGAAACTATTAAAAGACATTGCTTTCTGAACCTAAGGAATTCCCCACTTCTTTGACCAGAAGGACTTCAGGGGCAACCCTTTCTCACCAGTGGTTCCACGAACGTACCATATTCTCAAAACTGCATCCAATTCTTTGAAGAAAACAGACCAATTATCTCACCAAGTTGTCTTCTTGCTTCTGTTTCTGTAAATTTCTTTATATACTTCAAAATGGCATCGTCAATTATTAGTCTTCACGCACTTGCAACTGACCCATCAACAATATTTCGTTTAGTGTGTGTGAGGTTTAATCAGGTTTTTCTTTCCAAATATTCTGATGTGCTCGTCTATCAATGTTTGGTATCTCTCTATGTGCAACTACCCATTCCGCAGTGATAACAAAATTACCTACAAATTGAGAATTTGTGAAGTGGCCTTGCGAAGTGCGTTTCCGTTTACACTCATCTGTATTCACAACAAACTGCACTTGAGATGCTTCACTTGATCCAACATTATCTACATGTCTCTTTTTTTTAGAATTATGCACTTGAATACATTAACTAACGTTTCTAAATGATACATTATTTACTGAGTCATCATCACTAGTACCTAATTCAGAGGAAGAAGTGTTTTCAAAATCTCCAGCAGAGTAGTCACTTCACTCTCACTTCCGAAAAAAACAGAGCTATCTCCTTCGATTTCCTGAAGTGTATGAAATATAGATTCTGGACCACAAAGTATTCCTCTTATCCATTATTTAGTGTATTCTTCAAGACAACACCAAATAAAATAACATCACTAAATGATAAACCACGTAACACATTGAGCAGTATGCTTGTTATCACTGTTGCCAGCCAAATAAATAATTCAGAACTCAGTGATAAAAGAAATAAACTCAATTGTTAACTCAATTAAACTCATTACTCGTATCTGTAACAGAATTTTGTAAAATATAACAGCGAAAGAGAAGCTACGATAGTGATTATGATAGTTGATGTCCTGTCTGAAGGTAGTTCTATGGCTAAACGAAAGTACAAAGAAAACAGAGTAAGAACAATCTTAAAATTTACGAAGGGTCAATTTTGACCTCTAGGTCCTTCTAGAGTGTAAGACATGTATCACAAAAACTATTTGAGATACTTCACTGAAACTATAAAAATAGTGAAAGTTTAAATTTGAAAAAGGGTCAAAGATGATCCCTCGGTCTTCCAGTGTTGTGACGAAGGAATATAAGCATAATATTCTTCACTGTTTTCTTTCTTTCTTTCTTTTTTCTAAGTTGGTGTTAGTAATGATCCTGTAGTACAGGCTTTCTCAACCTATTTGATATCATGCCACCCTCCTATCGTATCCACTTGTCAGCGACCCCTGCATAAGCGATTTCTGATTTGTAATAAGCGTTTTGATTATTGCTGCTTACTGCTTACAGTCTTATAATTATTTTTATAAGCCTTGCATACAAGTATAACTCTCCAAAGAATAAATTGAATTGTACTTCAATACTTAGTTTTTTTTGAATTTGTATTTTTCTTGTATTTCAATGTACAGCTTCCAGCATATTTATTCCTCTCTTGTTCCGATTGTTTTTAAAACAATTCTTTATTTGCTTAATATTCCTTACTGTATTTGACAAGAAGTGTAGAAATAAAAATATCTATCAAAATAATCTTTAAAGATATGTTTTTCCGCTACTATATCTTAATTACATTTATCTTTTTCACCTTCCTTTGCGTCCTCCATGTATTTCTCTGACGACACCAGCATAAACTTGAAGATATATTTATGTGGAATGACCTGATTACTAGACAAAATGCCTGTTTCTTAATGGTAGAGATATGATAAAACAAACGTGCTGAAGTTCATTTGGGGGAGTAACTTAATTTAAAACGAAACCTCATTATAGTTTGGAATCGCAATTAATGATTCCTTGTGATGGAGTACCAAATTGTGTTCAATTAAGATCTTAAGATTGTTTAGGGTTTTAAGACATAGCACACAGAATTTAGAGTGCTTTCCTACAGGCAATTGCAACATGGGTGTGCAGTGAGGTGTATGGTGTCTGTCTTCGAATGACAAACGGTAGTAGTACAGCAATTTTTGTGCGGGCTGGCGTGTGACGTTCGGTACGAGCGCATTTGTTGGACCAGTGAAACATTAGTCTGTGCATAAGATGCGAACAATTGATCCGACAATTCGACAAACGAAATGGATTTAGAATAGATAACTAGTCCATCAATTAGTGACAGTGAGCCTTATACGAGTGAGTATGAGATGTCTTCTCCAAGCCGGACTAAATCTGTACGTGTAACAGAAGCTGTCGTTAGCAAATACAAACAAATTCAGGAGCACATTCCATTATTGAAAAGGAATGGGAAACGCAACACTGTTGCATCTGCAGCGAAGAAATTCAAATGCAATACGGCGTTTGTGTATAAGGCTTTGAAGTTCCACAAGAAACCTCCTTGCTCTCATGTCATGTCACAACTAAAATACGAAGTACTACACATTCAACAATTATCGCACTAAAGGATTTACGGTCCATGATTATCATTTGAAAGCATGGATGTTATTGACAGCCAAGGGCGCCGATTCCTCTGTAAATTTGGGGAGGGGGGCATTCAGATGCAGAAGGTATATATATATGAGGATTTTAAGACAAATTGCACTCAAATTATGCCATTTTTTTATATTCATAAATACAATAGGAGGGACCACATGAGCTTTAGGGGGGGGAGGGGCAGGATCGGCATCCTTGCTGACAGCGAGGAAATTGAACTACCTATTCCTTGCTTCGCGTGGTTTCATTAACAAATTTAAAAAAGAGCACAGGATTCGCTCACAAACGATTACTCAATTTGTAACGAAGAAAGATGTTGAAAACGAAGGTGAATTACTTGAAAATGCCCAAATTTTGGGATTAAAATTAATAAAATAATACATGAGAAACCGTACAACAGTGAATGCATCTTTAATACTGATCAATCTAGGTTTGAGTACGAAATGACGTCTGGTAGAACTCTGTCAAAAATAGGATAGAAACATATTACAGCAGTCGTTCAGTCTTTGGCATCAATGTCCCATGCATACACCATCCAAATAATTCACATTTCCCCAGTATGTCTAGGCACACACACACACACACACACACACACACACACATATATATATATATATATATATATATATATATATATATATATATATATATATATATATATATATATATATGTGTGCGTGTGTGTGTGTGTGTGTGCTTTCAGGAGCCTAAAGACGTGTTCGGACTCGAAGTGAAACAACAGTCAGCTAGACAGACACCTTTTTTCAACATTGTTTTTGATGCGAGCAAATCGGGTAAACTCACTCGTGAGCACGTGAAACGGTGACTAAAAGAAGTGTTTATTCCTGATGGGAAAGAGGATTCCCTGCTGTTGTTTGACCCGTGGAGTGGACAGACGGGTGAAGACATGCAAGAATTGTTACATGAGAAAAACATTCGTGCTGAAGTTATACCCCCAAAGATCTTCAAATTTATTCATCCTCTTGTTGTATACTTTTATCGGCAAGCTGGTAATTCGGAGACAAATAATAGGATTATTTGCGACATAAATTCATTGTTTGTGGTACACCGAACAAGTTATATGACAGAATTTTCATGATGAAAATGCACTCTGTTTTGTATCATCAATTTTGTGTGAAAGTTCTAAAGAACATGCTTGCATATGCATGGCAGAAATGTGGGTACGTCACAAGAGCAATAGTTGGTTCATTTACAAATGTTCTGGACACTATGTTGCAAGTAGAAAATAGTTTCTGCCGTCATGAAGATTGTGACGAAAGTTCATTTGTTAAGTGTTTGTACTGCTCCACGATGCTGTGCTAATCACTTCGTTATGTATCTCCTTCGTCACAACTGAAGAGTAAAAGGTTAGTAGGTTAATACTTGCTTATGTGCACAATTTTATAACATTTTTCTAATAATTTTCCTATTATGTTTCTATTAATCTTCTAATAACTTCAAGACATATCCTTGTAAAGTAAAATAACTTCGATACAATATATAATGCGCTTCGACATAGGTTTAATTTGTTACAGTGCTGATATTCCATTTTTCACTATAAGCATTTCATTTAATTAAAAATTTATCTCACTAGGCTCATGATCTGATTTGGTATAGTGGCTATTGTACATCAAGTGACTACTACTGCATCATTTAAGATCCTGCAAGTGCTCGCACGACCGCGTTTCATAACACAAATCTAACTCGGGCAGCTTTATGTGCTCCCGTGGATGAGGGAGCTCTTAACTTTAAAGTGAAAACAGATATGTAAACTTTGGTTACGGAAAAGGATTCAGGAGTAAATTCCAGTTCTATTTGATACCCCACATGACTCCTTGTCATTTATTATATTTGACCGCAATTCAATATGGCGCCTTTCAAGACGGCGATGATGCACTGGAAGTACTCCCACATATTGATGCCCTATCCCGGTTTACAATAGTGAAGTCAGGTCTACTAAAAGCTTTTCATTTTTGTGTCAAAAGGGTATTCTTGGACATTGCCTACTGGATTTGAAGATGTCGTCGGTGTAGCAGCTCAACGAAGCAATTGCGCAGCGAGTGACTATTAATACGTTGTTAAGCATCTCGAACTGAATCTTGTCGCTCATTTTCATCAAAATTCAACTCTCATGGTTTATGGACCTTCCTCGTTAGCAGAATATAGCGTTCACAAAAGCAGTACTCATCAAATAGTGTAAACCAATAAAAGGCATGGTACAAAATGTAGCTAATCCGGAAGTTGAAACAGGCTTACTTTTGCATCAATGCAGAATTAATTGTAACTGGTTCCGTTAACGGAACATCAAATAAGGGAGAGTATCGCTGTCGCTTGTTTTGAAGTGGAGAAAATTCCCGTCTATCATGCCTGTCAATGGCTAAACAGTTTCTTAATACGCATTAGATGACAAGGTCTAATGGTAATTCTGCTTCCCAGATTTTGACAGCTTTTTTTTTTTTTTTTTTTTTTAATCTCTGGAACTACCTCAAACAGTTATCATCGACGCCTACCGTGTTGTTCTCAAATTTCTCGGGTCATATTCAACATATGGTTTGCTATTTCTACATTTCTTGGTCAGAAAACGCTAAAGTTGTTAATTTATTAATTATTATTATTTTACTTTTTGAGTTTTTAAAACAGGCATTAAAACAAAAGCACCTCAACCGTAAGTAAACGACTTCCTCATAGAACTTATCTAACTTGCAGGTAACACTATATCTGGCCCGGATAACCTCCTAGATTCTGTTTAGAAGTGACTCACGACGTGTTGCAAGTATGCCACATCGATAAGGATTCATTTCCTCATCAGTAGATCCTATAGTTTTCTTAAAGTATGGTTATACGTATTTCTGCATTCCACTCACATTTCCAAATAGTTCCGCAGATTTTCAACTGGGGCCTGTAGACTTTTCAGAACAGACCAGGTGCGACAGAGTGCTTGAATGTTCCTCACACTATGTACACATTTTTAGTGCTTTACGAACACGGCAGGGAATCTCTACTGCATATTTATTATGTGGATCTTCGAGAATTGGTCACAGAAACTTCTGGGCTAAACATGTTTCATGTTCACATTTATCTGTATGAGTGGGCTCAAGTCAAGGTACGAAAATCACCCCCACTCGATCACATAACCTGCATAATCTGCTGAAGCTTCAATCACAATATAAATACTGCGGGTGAAATGCATCTATAAACTTTCCGTGCACTAATATCATTCGAATTCAAACAAAAAGTCACCCGTTGGACCACACTACATACTTCTAGTCCGCTACAGACCATTCTTGAATGTGTTGAAGACATGCAGCAGTAGGGAGTGACCTCTTTCATGGTACTCGACTTGAAATATCCATCGCACGAAGTTCCCTTCCTGCAATGGTTTTTCGGAAATTGGTTGAGACGTATCCAAAGACTGCAGCAATTTATAAGGGGGTTGCAAACTATTTATTTAAGTAGGTGTGAAACTTGTCGGCGGTCCCTCTGGATCAAGTTATTTTTAAGACCATATGCGTAGTTCTGAGGCTGTTTTACGTTCACAAGGATGTAAGATCATTCCTTGTAGACATGTTGGACAATCCATTTTGAAACATCAACAAATCGGGCAACTTCATGTATTATGTGCCTATGGGAATGCCCAAACATAATGGACCGTTTTGTCATTCTTTCATAACTTTACTTCGATCCCTCTTGACGAGCTGCTTCCACACAAGTGATTGGCACACTCACCCCAGTTAATTGTACAATGGTGATGGTTCTTTTAGTTTCATGTTACCAATGAAATGGCGTAAAGATGTACGTGCATCAATATTAGTTCTGGAGGGGGTGACTAAATTTTTGTTCTTATCTTTGTGGGCTCTAGCCTATCGGAATGCTTAGCTGAAGTGTCTTTGTGCGTCCGGTTCCAGATTTGATTCCTGATGAGCGTACAACAACTTCAGTTTTGATCCACTATTCTGAGACAATTAGAAGCTACATGAATTGAGGAAAAGCCAGGATTAACGACAATGAAAGACATGTGTTGAATACCCTTTTTTATCAACTAAGAGAACTCTGGGTGTACGCAGGTCTTAGTGGGTTGTAATTGCAGGGAGTTACTTAAAAATAGTTTTTTTTTTAATTCGTTTTACGATATTTACTCTGTAAGAATTAAAAAGGTATCGACAAGTATTACGCGTCTGGTATATTTTTGCAGACAGCAAGATTGTGAACTAACATCGCTGTTTTTAACTGACGCAAGACATATGACAATGTTCCCATAGGTATATGCTTTTATGTGAAATTTCTTGCATGCCCATAAGGTTTTCAAGAGAACAAAAAGGATAAATTGAACCAAATCTAATTTGTGAAAGAGTAGTCTTGTATATACTTCATAGTTTTGTTGAATATGTAAATTACTTAGCATGGGATGAAGCATTAAACGATCCAAACGGCTGTTAACATAATTTGTTCTATACGAAGGAAGAATTACCTAGGTATAAACACTAAAGAATAGTTTTTTTAAAAAAAAACATTAATATGTCTACAATGTAGGGTTTTTCTTATGTACAGAATTTCAATACTTTGTACATGGTTGTTTTCGTTTTTTTTTTTAAGTACAAAGCTAATAACTTTATGTGGCAATTTTTCTTACGTTTCCTCTTCAAATCACATCACGTCAAGAGTCGTATTCAGTAACAAAGCAAAACAAGAAATTGACTATGTCTACTGACTTATACTTCTCATATTTTGGCAATCCTGTAAAGTAATGCAAAATACCACTCATGCTTGCCTTCCCAACAATCTCTTCTCAAAATGACCTCACATAAGCAAAACAGCAACGACTCTTCAAAACAAATGCACTAACTCATCCAATATGTAGTACCTACGTATTACTTTCTTTTTTCTTTCTTTTTTCTTTCTTTCTTTTCTTTCTTTCTTTCTTTCTTTTTTCTTTCTTTTTCTTTTTTTTTTGTTGTAACATTTTGAAATTGAAGACTTGCAATATTACGTCCTGTCTTTAGAATTAAATATTTAAGACTTAAGAGACTCTTAATATACATATTTGAAATGTTTATTTATAGCAACATTTCATTGTTTGTGGTTATATACATATTGATATGTGATATATTAAGTAGAGAACTAGAAGAGAAAATATAATTTTAGATTTAATGAAAATCCTGAAAATATGCTGCGTTCTTTTTGTTTCTTTGACGAATATGCTAGTCTTTTGGGAATATGGCCGTGGTTACGCCCCACCTTGGATATGGGTCATGTGACAGGCAACCAAGAGATACGATCAATAGACGATGCCTGGAATCGTTACTGCGGTTCCAAGTGCTCACTCCCTTCTCCTGCTCCGTCTGCAGTGGAAAATTTTGGGGAGAAATGAGGACACAGATTGCACACGGTCTTCCCATCACTTTTGGCTGGGAATAAAATGTTAGCAATTTTAATCCATACTCCGGAGGACATCTCTTCCCTGTTCCATATTTCAGAAGAAAGAAAAAAAGGGTAAAAGGAATATCAAGTTATACGTGTAATATATCAGAAGCATTAAAACTGAAGTCCTTGGAATTGCAGCCCACGAAAGGCTCTGCCATTTTGGCCCACTTTAGTTAGGTGATGTGTGGGCAACACATGGACTTCCATCGCTGGTTTTCTAAACCATAGCTCACTATCTCTAAATTCAAGGAGTTACTAAATTATTTTACGATACTAGGTTTATACAGAGTGAACAAAAAGTTGCCAAAAAATGACGTAAATACTTATTTTTTTTTTTCATGTGAGAGACAGTAAAAATTGAGGCGAAGAACTTATAGTACAGTACCATAGTAGCATGGAGTACACAATAGAGGAAATAAATAATTTTCATTTTGAAAGAATACATAAGGAATTTGAGTTATGAAATGACCACAGCACGCTATGCAGATTCACTACAATTCAATCATTAAACAATAAATAAAACTGGGTGTTTGTCAAATGCACCCCGAAGTTGGCATACTGACAGTTCACATCGACGACAAATTGACGGATATCAGTGCAGCAATGAAGAACACCATATCAGTGCAGCGTGAGCTTTTGATTGCCCTGTACATTTGATTCAACTCCACGTGGAATTAAGTCTGAAACCACATATACTATAGGAATGTACGCTATAATATAAAGACATTCACTGTTAGATACATACACACAGAGACAGTTTTAAAGTTGATTCTGAGGACGCGAAGTGAGTTTATACTTTGAAGGAACAGTAATAATAATAATAAACTTTCAGTTATTGTCCTTAAGACTAATCGTATTACTCAAAAAACGTATTTTTTTAAACAAAAGAAACACTGACCAAAGCTTAAAACACACTTTATTTTAAATTATAATTCGTAACGGTTTCGGATATCTTCGGATTCGTAACGGTATTTTTTTTTTTCGCAATAAATGGATTTAAGTGTGCTGTAAAGCTGTAGAACAGGCTCACTTGTAAGTAAATGATTTGTGATGTCACTTTGCATGTCCTCTTCTTAGTAAACTACACAAAGAGGAGAAGGAGTTAACAGGTAACCTAAATTTGGTAAAAAGACAGTGGTAACGGGCAAACCAAAACATCAATAGCGTAATCGATTGTTTTACAAGCATATTACTCGTGGATACATAATTTCGCATACACTGCCAACACTTGCTTACTTCGTTATCCCATCTCGCACTTTTCTCTCTTCCTTTGCTCTGGTGTTCTTCCTTGATATTTCCCAGATTTTTATATCCTGGGCCCCCACACTGCTTTATGTCATATTCGGCAACCCTACGCAGCAGACAGTAATAATTTGACTCGAAATGAAGACTTGTTCAAAGGAAAACGAACTTCCTGTAGATAGGAGTGCAGAGCTTTTCGAGGAGAAGTATATAGCCACATTTTTTAAAACAAAACTGTACATAGGTCAGTTGGAAATAACTATTTTAAAGCAATGGGTTTCAGTTATATGAGCCTTCGATAAACATGAAACTTGGTCTTTCTCTCAGAATAATATCTAAAGGAGCTTTACTGTAGTCTCTAATATTGATCATTCCTTTCAAACATTACCAAATTTAAGGTGGAGCGGTGGATAATGTAAATTTTGTTCCAAGAAACTATAAACTTACCTACATTGTTCCTTTTGAATAATAAAATAGATACAAGAAATTCGCACAAATGAAAGATAGAAGTACTTACCTGATATATCTGAAGTGTGAAATTATTGAAGAAGAAGGATGCTCTCTCCAATTTTCTCTAGATTCAATCTTGATTGACACGGAAAGGGTTTTCCTATAATCCACTCCAATAGTAGTAGAAAAATAAAACTACGCTTGAATAAAGATGTATGTATACATGTAATACTATGGACTTTTGAAGAAGATGTTAGGATGGGGTTTACGAGGTACAAAGGTTCTGAGATTCTTGGTTCTGAAAGACAACTTACCTGAATAAACTTTCCATGTAATGACGAAAGTGTAGGGATCAGGTGCTCTGTTTTCTGAAGATACAAAAATCGGCAATCGGGAATTCAAATGTGAGTGGCTTGGTGGAAACGATCTTGTTTTAGGTCAAACACAGCAATTGATAACAACACCACCAAAATAATAGACTCTGTATTAAAACATCACTGAATAACAATTCAGAAATTTACTGGCACAGTCAAAGTTAGTGTAGAGTCTTAAAAAAATCCAGAAACATCCGCATACGTGCGATTTCTTCTTTCTCAGGAACCTGAAGTACCCTACATCACGAAATTTGAGCCATGCGCCAAAACAACTGAAAACCATTTTCACCAGATTAATATGCAAAATGAGATGCCCGCTCACCACTATGAGACAGGGACTGAAGTCCAATCTTAACTATGAAAGCATTATGGATTCTTGACCCGTCACAAAAGCATGTGTTCAACTTTTGGTTCCAAAGTGATGCTCATCAGATAGCAGTGCTGATAATTTTCTGAAAAATGGTAAGCACGGACATATTACTACTAGTAAAATGTTCGTCAAGTCATCATAAACGAAAACGTAATTCGTTTTCCAGAAACATCTGTGTCTTGCAAGATATTGCTCCTAGTCACAATTCCCACCCGCGCCACGCAAATGGAAACACAACCCTGTGGTTACAAAATACTTCTATTCACCTGATCTTACCAGAGATGTTCACCCTCGCGAGGGTGGCCCTCTCGAGGGCATCCTCACCCTCAAGTTCCCTCGCCCACAGTGACGCGAGGGCGAGGGTGCGCGAGGGCGAGGGTGCGCGAGGGCGAGGACAAGCTTCGATGGCGAGGGTGAGGGTGCGCGAGGGCGAGGACAAGTTTTGACCGCGAGGGCGAGGGTGCGCGAGGGCGAGGACAAGCTTCGATGGCGAGGGCGAGGGTGCGCGAGGGCGAGGAAAAGCTTCGACGAAGAGGGTGAGGGTGCGTGAGGGCGAGGACAAGTTTCGGCAGCGAGGGCGAGGGTGCGCGAGGGCGAGGACAAGCTTCGATGGCGAGGGTGAGGGTGAGCGAGGGCGAGGAAAAGCTTCGGCGAAGAGGGCGAGGGTGCGCGAGGGCGAGGACAAGCTTCGATGGCGAGGGTGAGGGTGCGCGAAAGCGAGGACAAGCTTCGATGGCGAGGGTGAGGGTGCGCGAGGGCGAGGAAAAGCTTCACCGAAGAGGGCGAGGGTGCGCGAGGGCGAGGACAAGCTTCGACGAAGAAGGCGAGGATGAACGAGGGTGAGGGCCAAGTGTTACTGCGGGAGCGAGGGTGCACGATGGCTAGAGACAACTTCCTTCAGGAGAACGAGGGCACGCGAGGGAGGAGGACAAGCTTCCTTAAAAGCAACTGTTTTGGAGTTTGCTGTTTGACCTCTTTTGGAGAGAGGCAAAATTTAAAATATCATCTGCCATGTCCCCTAGATGAAAAGTTAGTGTCATAGCAAGGTTATACATTAATCGTATTTTTCCTTTCAATTAATTGCAGTAGACAATTTCTCGTGTGTACGTACATAATTATTAAAAATAATAATGCAAATAAGAATAATATTTGATTTTTCCCATGAAAGTTTCCGGGTAGAAATAGCGCTACATTAAGAAGTAAGTGTGCCTCATTGTTGCCCTCCCTGTGTTGGAGACGTTTTAGATAAGAAGTGTCTACTACACTGTCATGTTTAAAGAGTGTTGGTAGACAGACAGACAGTCACTCACGTCATTCAGCAGTAAATGACAAGAGCGCTGATATCTGAACAAACACAATCAATGAGAGAACCATCAGAATGCAGTAGATCAGATGGAGAAAGACTTGATGGAATGACTTTGGTTCATATATGGCCATTTTGCTCTGGACTCTCTCGGACTCGGGCTCATTTTTTTCAACTGGGCTCTCGCTCATTTATTCCTTTGGGAATCGTGCTCGGGCTCACTTCCCTCAGTTGGACTCGCGCTGACTTATTTCATTGGCGCTCGGGATGGCGCTTAATTATTGAACCCGAGAACGGTTGAGTGCGAATGCCGAGCTAGCGAGCGTTGGGCTCGTGAGTTTGGATGCCCATGAAATGGGCTGATTAATAGCATACATCCTCCTCCAATGTCCACCACTGATGAAGTTGTTACAATTAATCGGAATTTTTAACTTTTCATAGTTTTGTGACAGCCCAAACTATTATCTGAATCGATATTTGTTAAAATAATGTCAGTCACTATTGTATCGATTTTCATTGTTTCTGCTTTTATAATCTACGTGGGTAGAGCTATCATTTAGTTACAAAATAAATAATATGTTTTTTCTTGTCCTTAAATAGAAATATCTGACACGTTAATACTGAAATTTTGTTAAAAGAGCTGCTTTAACAAAACAAATTTAATAAGTTCCACAAGTTGTTTATGCAGCCGAAATTTGCAACTGTTGACTGATTGCCGTTTAGCGTCCTTTTTCGTCGGCGAGGCTATATGAGAAGTGGACCTATAGGTTTAACGCGGAATTCGATCCACTGTCGTTCAATGTTCTCCCACTCGGAATTGTCCCCAGGACCCCATGCACCAAAGGTTCGCGTGCAAGCCAGTGAGATAGGGTTTGTATGTTGTGTTGTTCAATGATTTTTATTAGGAATAAAATACGTTACAGGATGATATACTGATTGTAAATATTATAGTGCAAGTATTGAACGATTGTGTGGTAAAAGGAGAAATATAAATTTGCACAAATAAAAAAAAAGGCCTGAAAAAAACTGTAGGATATATGAAACATATAAAACTTAGGAAAAGCCACTTCAGCAAAACGAGCAGGATTTTGTTGTGGGTAAACAGTTTAATCATATTATTATTAATTTCGCACAAATGTGCCACACATCATAGCATGGGCGGCGATTAGGGGGGCAAAGGGGGACAGTTACCCCCCCCCCACTCTTTTGAAATGACCCATTAATGTCGCTATATAGTTTCATTTGGAAATATAAAGTTTTTGTATGTATTAAGGTTCATAGAATGAAAATGAGTGTTCTGAAGTATTTTATTTGTTTGCTGACGGAGTTTCAAAATTAAGCTCTTTAGATCTTTCCCTTTGAATTTGTACAAATTCCTCAGTTACGCTACATACATCAGGGATGGCCAACGTGTTGACTGTCAAATTCTGACAGATAGTCCGCGGCAGTCACTCTACCGCCACTCATCAAACCTTGATTTCACCCTCACCCTCATGAGAGCCGCCCTTGTGTGGCTGAATACTTATGCTTGCATCGTAGTTCAAGGAACATTTTGAAGTAAAGGCATTGGATACTGTTGATAAATGATGTAAACGTCACTATCGACCGAGATCTCCATTGTAACAGTTGTTCCATTTTAGGTGTTCCACAGTAAGTTATACGATAATATGTTTAGTTTCCTTTCTTTAGGACGTATGTTAAGCAAGGGCGGATCCAGGACGGACTTCTGGTGGGGGTGGTGGGTTGTAATACTGCTACTTAGAGCTACTTTTAAGATGCAAACTCTGGGATGCGTTTTATTTGTATATATAAAATAAAGAAGTTTCCTCTTCTGGGGGGGAGCGATCGCCCCGATCGCCCCCCCTGGATCCGCCACTGACGATAAGGAAATAATTCAAAAATAGGTTGAATAATTGATGCTCTGATCCTCACGAAGGAGTCCCTCTCGAGGCCCCCTCACCCTCAATTACCCTCGCCCTCAATGATATGAGGGCGAGGGTGCGCGAGGGCGAGGACAAGCTTCGATGGCGAGGGTGAGGGTGCGCGAGGGCGAGGAAAAGCTTCGACGAAAAGGGCGAGGGTGTGCGAGGACGAGGACAAGCTTCGATGGCGAAGGTGAGGGTGCGCGAGGGCGAGGAAAAGCTTCGACGAAGAGGGCGAGGGTGCGCGAGGGCGAGAGTGCGCGAGGACGAGGACAAGCTTCGATGGCGAGGGTGAGGGTGCGCGAGGGCGAGGACAAGCTTCGATGGCGAGGGTGAGGGTGCGCGAGGGCGAGGACAAGTTTCGGCAGCGAGGGTGAGGGTGCGCGAGGGCGATGAACAATTCCATTCGCGAGGCGAGGGTGAACGAGGGCGAGGGCCAACTGCTACTGCGAGGGCGAGGGTGAGTGAGGTCGAAGTAAAATGAACATCTATGGATCTTACTCTGTCTGACTTCCATTTCTTTTCCTTTATGAAGTTATTTTTGAAAGAATTAAAATTCAGCACTTCTCATATAATGACACATTCCATCGCTCCATCTAAGACCTGATAAGGGTGCATATTTATTTATTTTGATTTATTTTACGTGTTGGAGTTACAGTTACAAAATCTTCTTGATGGCTAAAGATACCATTATCCAGATCCAGACAGTTTTCGACTTACAACAATAGATCGTTCCAGGGCTCTCTGGGTGAGTTGAAGGTTAATGTAAATCTAATTTTGACCATTACAAGGGTCACTACGAAAGTTTTGAGATACGCATTGTTGTGGCACAGTATTTGAAAAAATGAAATAAAATCTTTAAGTTTAACGTTCTATGGTAGCACAGTATTTGAATTCCAACAATTGCGTTCGGTAGTGGTATCCAGAGCGAAGAAGCGAAGCAAGTTTCAACTCGCCTCGCTTATCGGCGTGGCTGTATCGCCTTCACTTGTTTGTTGATATGAGCAGTATTCGGCTGTCTAGAATGAAGCTCGAAAGGGAACATTTTCGGGCAATAATCCTTTACGATTTCAAAAGTGGTTTTGAGCTCCTCCATGGCTAAGCGGTTAGCGTACGCGCCTTTGGCGTGGGAGACCCGGGTTCGATTCCCGGCGGGAGCTCATGTGGTTTGGATTCCACGTTAATCAGTAGGTCCACGTCTCATATAGCCTCGCTGCTGAACGGGACGTTAAACTCAAAATCAACTCAACTGAACTCAAAAGTGGTTTGAACGAGACACAAAGCCTTGACCGTTTGCAGGGGGCATTTGGGGACCTTGCTCCTTCCCGTGCTACAATTTTTCGGTGGTTTGGTGAATTCAGAAGAGGCCGGACATCGCTTAAAGATGAAGAAAGAGCTGCACGTTTGGCAACAGCTGTGCCAGATGAAAACATTGCCGCTGTGGAACAAATAATTCGAGAAAATTCTCGAACAACTATCAAGGACATTGAGTCTACAGTGAACTTTGGATCGCCAGCAATAACAAAAATTCTTCATGAAGGTTTCATCTCGTTGGGTGCCTCACACTTTGACTGAACAGCAGAAGCGCATGCATGTGGAATGGTGAGAAGAAATGCTTGCAAGATTTGATGGAGGCAATTCTCGACGCGTCTCCGACATTGTTACTGGCGATGAGACTTCAACTGTTCCACTTGAAGAACAAAGGACTGTTACTGCTCAGTGGTACACAACTGTTTGCCTAACAAAAGTGTTCCAGAAGCTTCGGGAACGGCGTCCAAGAACTGGATTGCGTGGAATCCTGCTTCATCATGACAACGCGTCCGCACACACGGCCAACATCACAATTCAGTTTTTAGAATCTACGGAGGTCAAACTTATGACTCATCCTCCGTATAGCCCTGACCTGGCCCCGTGTGATTTTTTTCTGTTCCCCAGGATCAAAGATCGCATGCGTGGGAAGAGATTTTGCAGCCCTGAAGAAGCTGTAGTGGCTTACGAGAATGAACTTTCAACACTTGAAGAAAAAGACTGACAACACTGCTTCCAAAAGTGGTTTTCGAGGATGCAAAATTGTGTACAGTGTAATGGTGAATACTTTGAGAAAACGTAAGTGTTAAATTGATTTTAAGTATGTAAGTTATTTCACATCTCAAAACTTTCGTAGTGACCCTCGTATCTAAGAATTGTCGCAAACAAGATAAGAAAAAGTCCGAAAACATTTGAACAAAATACGGTTTAATTATCCTACTGCAATCGAAAAACTCAATTGAAATCAATCTCAATCTGCTTTATAAATAAGGTACAGAACCGTATAGGCCTATTCTTACAACGCCAATGATAATAAATAAATTATAGGAGTTGAACAATAAACAATTACCTAGTTACTTTATGCCTCATCAGGACCGCAACTTGTGGGTGGCAGGGAGGCAACTGCTCCTCCACTAAGCTTCCTGTCGTTCGAGAGGACTCACGTCAAGATAGTGATAGAGCGTTCACCTCTGGTGCTTGGTGTCCTGGGTTCGATCCCAGCCTCCGCCAAGTGTACTTAGTGGTGGACAAACACAGTGTGTATGGGTTTCCTCGAGGATCTCCCGTTTCCTCCCACTTTCTTCATTTCACCATTTCATTCATTAGGCCTACTTATCATCACCGTCTCCTTTAGCCTAACAGGCATAACCGTGGGACGTAAAATTCAAGTACTTCATTTCATTTCATTTCCACCTCAAGATAAAACTTCCTTATTCAAAATGATACTACAAGAACATGAATATGTGAATAAAGCATGGAATAGGTTCACCACATTAAAAAAATCACAAAAAAAAAAAACACACAAATCTCTTAATTGAAGCAAAAATGTGATCTGGGACCATTTCTGTAAAATGTTTACTATTAGGGTTTCCTGAAATAATACGTATTTCTTAAGGTTTTGTTGTGCCTAACATGCTCCTTCAATTTAACTTGTAAAGCATGAAATGGGACCACTAGAATATTCCAAAAGAACTAATAGTAACTTAATATGCTGCTGCACTCCGTCATCTGATCAAACATATTTCCTTAAAAGGAAGCATAAATGAAATGTGTGCCCTAGTTCAGTAAAGCGCCAACTGGGGCTAATAGAAACAACAAAAATGTTTATTAAGATTTTAAATTCTCGGGGACTCATATTTCATAAATCTCATTTTGATAGGGGGACCAATTGAACATTTTTCTGCGGGGACCCAAGTACCAATACTTGTCCCACTCCAGGAAAATTTCCAAGTTACGGCGCTGTGCCTCACTTACTAAATACCTCTCAAAATAAAATATAGAAATTCAATACTACGATACTCCTTACTTCAGATGAAAGTACCGTTCGTAGAGTGTATTTATATATCAAATTTCTTACATACGTATGAATTTAGTAACGCGGGGAATGTCTGTTACGAAATTAAAAAAAAAAAAAAGTCTATAAAGTAATATATAGAGTGTACACTGTCGTACTGCACAATATAAGTCTATTTATTTTTCATTTCAGGTCATCCGTTGGAGTTCTCATAGCAGGAGCAGAAAACAAGTTTGGGTGGTAATATAGTTCACACTAGAAACAAAGTGGAGCTGCAGTAGTAAATCGTTTCTAAAATGTCTATCCCGTATGAGTGTGCCCAGGTTGTTTGATACTATACACAAACAAAATCAATAAATCAAGTTCAACGAAACTTTCGTCGTATGTATAATAAAGATCCTCCGACATTCAAGACCATAAAGAAATGCTATCATCAGTTTTTGTCAACTGCAAGCGCTATGAAATAACATGGTGGTCGAAATCAGTGTATTCAGGAAGAGGTACTAAATATGAGGAGATCGTTCAAACGAAATCCAAAGTACTACGTAATCAATTAGGTAAACAGCAAAAGGTCTGTGAATGAAAAGGTCGACAGTTCACAATTTTTTTTGAACATACAAGCTACAAATTGTACAAGAAATCAAGGTTGATGATAAACCAAAGCTCGAGTTGTTGGAGTTGAGTTTAACGTCCCGTTCAGCAGCAAACCAAAGCTCGACGTGTTGCAGATGGCTATACCTTTCTATCGCTCATAATGTTTCCAGATATAGAGCATCTTTTACGTATAAAGAAAAGTGAGTCGCCACAATCTATGAATGTGCGGCTTAGAGAACTCCCATGCATTTGTAGAACACACGTGAGACATCCCAAAAGTTAACTTTTGACGTGGTCTTATGGACAATAAAATTAAGGGGCTTTCCAGTGACTGTTACCGCTACCTACTGTATGTTGGAGAACTTTGCTGTACCACAGTTAGTATACATGCAGCTAAAATTGCTTTCAGTAGTATGGTGCCGCGCCACACTTTCTCAAATGGTAGAATTTGCAGTGGACGGCCAATTTATTAACCTCCATGTTTCCCTGACATTACCCCATTGGATTGTTTCTTAGGAGAGTGCGTCAAATACAATGTATATGTTACGAAAGTTGACAACATACTGTAGTTAAATCATCGCATAAGAGATGCCATAAACTCTGTTACATTAGAAGTGCTGTCAACACATGACTTGAAATTGACTACATTTTAAACATTCCTCGTATCATCAAATCCAAGTGTGGTATATTTAACCTAGTTTATTTCTTATGCTTAGACCATTCTTTACCTTAATGCACCACGCCTACTTTGTTTTAACAATATTTTTACTTATATATGTATTGTTTTTCTTTAATGGCTAGTTTTCATAGAAAAAAAGCTAAAAATTTTAAGTCATATATTTACTAAGGCAGAATTTCTCAAAATGTGGTGGTCCTCGAGGTCTAACCTTGAAGTCCTCATACATTGAACATCAGTAGAAAGAAAGACAGCAAAAATAGAATTTAAATGAATTGCTTGTCTCACAGGATCTCGAACAGACGTAGATTACGCAAATCTACTAGGATCAAATCACTTCATCACTTTAATTAATAAATATTTAGTAAATAGACATGATTTACTAAATCATTCAGTTAATAGATTCAGTTAAGGATCATCGTTGTTAAGTTAACTTTCGACAGGCACATTGAAAATATAGCAAATGAACTGCACTCAAGCTACTAGAATTTGTAATTAGAACGGGAAAAGAATTTAAGAACTGTTCAACATTACAGAAGTTCTATAATTCATATGTTCGTTCAAAGTTAGAGTATGTTTCTACTGTTTGGAGTCTGTCTCAGTTCAAAAATCGTAAACAGTTAGAAAGAATACAGGCAAAAACAATGAAACTTCTGACCTACAAAGAAACTCATATTTATCCTACTTACGACAGATACATACAAAACCAATGTCGAGAACTTTCATCTTCCAACACTAGAACGAAGACGTCATATGATTAATTTACTATTCATTCAGAAAGTAACTCAAAATATTTTGGACTGTCTTAACTTAGTTTCTTCATTGAATTTTCATGTTGCTTCATTAAAAACAAGTAGAAACATTGGTCTCTATTATTGTAAAAAGTCAAGAACTAACATATTGATGAAATCACCAATCTGGAGAATAACAACTTTGTATAATACTGTAGAACGTGTGTAAATAATAACATGATATATGGAATAGTGAATGAATGATACAATGAATTGGATATACGTATGTGATATGTCGCCTAAGAAATTTAGAAATGCCGTTATCAAGAGTTTCGAATATTTATTTATGTAATTCTCAACACTGTAATTGGGCTATAGCCTGTTGGTTGACAATAAATAAATAAATAAATAATAAATTAATAATAAATAATAAATAATAAATAAGGTAAAGCTTTTTCAAATATTAATAGGTAACATCTTCTTGATAGCATTCGATTATTAAGAAAATAATATTGTAAGGATCCCCACATCACGACAGATGTACGTGTCAACTCAACATGTGCTATTGATTATAAATAATAGCAGACAAGAAGCCGACACGAGAGACACCGAGGAACACCGAAAGAAGACGGACCCCACGGAAGGACCCGAAGAGGACAAATAAAAGAAGGACCACCGAGGGACCCGGCATCAGTCGTCCAACTGATCGAATCACCTACACCATCCTGAAGTCGCACTGGACTAGGGGTACACCTATCCTTCCCGAGGTCGCACTGGACTAGGGGTCCTTTCTACAACCAAGCCTTGCGAAGCTGCCTTGAGCTGAGGGGGCTATCCTTCCCGACTCACCGAACCGGCAGGTGCCTTGGAGACTGCCTTGAGAGAAGGGGCACTGTGCAAAACACATATTCTCCTCTACTTGGACATTAACGAGAAAACAGTATTGTAATCTTTGTAATCAAAGACATTTTGTATTTAACAAATTTTATAATAAAATGGTGAAGGCGATAATCTCGGTCCATTATTGACTCTACCAAATCATTACAATATTTATTTTCTTCTATTAGCACTAACATAAGATTAAGAAAATTTAATTACTGATATTAATTGTATAATTATAGTAGTTTTAAAATCTGACAACATTAGTTTTCTAAAAGGACAAAAGAAAGGTAGTCCATAGTATAATCTGATTAATAAATGTAGTCACTCACTTGAAAAAGCTTTGAGAAATTCTGTATTAAGGTATACACATTTTACTACTAAACTGCTTAATGTAGAACTTAACTTTATTGATTAACAAAGTAAGCGTCATTACTCTTGGGAATGCACTGTAACATTCAGTTCAGAAGATATATATATATATATATATATATATATATATATATATATATATATATATATATATATATATATATATATATATATATATATATATATATATATATATATATATATATATATATATAGATATACTTCATACCAATTGACGGTAATTTCTAAGGAAAAAGTTTGTGGAAAGAAAACAATTTTAAAGTGCATAGAAATGTATTTACTAAGCTGTACATGTTTTGCTACCAAAATACATAATTTAGAAACTCTATTCCTTAACAGATTTCTAAATTAAGGTGTTTATTATGCATGAGAAGACGATTGAACAAAATAACTGATGCATTTATAAACAACTAGCTAAATTATTCCTTACATATTATATTATTTTCTAGTTTACCGTAACTTATTTATCAAGAGAGGATGTTATTTCCTTCCACTGATAATCTCTATGTAAGGTAAGCACCTGTAGATAAGAAAACAAATCAATTATTAAATTAGATCATGTATTTACTAAACTTTATCCGCTTTTCTAGCAAAATATCTACCTTAAAAAAAACTTTTGTAAAAAAATTAATTTTAAGCTGTTTGTTTGTTACGCATAAGAACTCAACCTATCATTGACGCTTCAGAACACAATGTACCCTTGAGGCTTTAGAACTGGAAAACTAAAACTAAAATTTCTTATGTTGTATATTTTCATTTACAGGAAGTTGTTTGTTACATCTATAGACACTACTTTATCCTACATACTGATAATATTTAAATGAAAAAAAAATATCCTGTAAAAACAGAGATAATTCTACAATATTCTTAGCGTTTAACGAATACATCTATATGAAATGACAAATCTTCTTGAGCTGAACAAAATGTTATCGGTGATTGTAAAAGCTCATGCCTAGCATTGGAGAAAATCAAGAAAAAATCAATTAATTTGTAAATCAAAAATTTATGTCTTAGGAGAATGATGTTACTTATTGAGGTGAAACTGGTATTGAAATACGAGGGGCAGTCAAAAAGTTTCCGAAAAGTCGTAGTTTTTGGCATTTATGATGCAATCACAATGAACTTTGTACAGTCCAGTCCTTAGGTTGCCTACTTATGAATTTGACAAGTGTGAACAGGTCATAACATTCAGCGTACGAGAAGCGTAGGTCAACAGAGGAGTGTATATAGATCAGTTAGCGCAATTTCACACATCGACTAACGCGCAAACATCAAATGAATGTGCAAACTGGGATAAATCTGCATCAGAGTCTTTGATAGCCTAAAAAACAGTTTAGCATCATTGGACGTTTGCATCTCCCCAAAGCTAAAAATTGCCTCAAAGATACCCATTTTGCCACCGTAGGAGAGGTCAAAACTAACGTCACTAACTAAGGGATGTGTACGAGTCAAGTCGAGATTTAAGCCTGTCTCGACTCGTCTCGAGAAAATGTTGTCTCGACTCGACTCGAATTCGAGACAAGACGTCTCGAAATTCGAGTCGAGACAAAATATACGAGTTAAAATATACGCACACATCAGCCAGGACATTATGACTACCTACCTAATTGTCAGTGTGTCCACCTTTGGCACGCGTAACAATGACGACACGTCTTGGCATGGACGCAATGATCCTTGAAAGGCCACTGGAGAGAGTTGGCACCACACACACAGCTCACCTAAACTTCTAAATGAAAATAATCATTGTGTATGATCTCAAATAGAGACTTCATAATTTCAAAACTACAACCTGAAATTTCCCTAAATAATACACTTAATTTTAATTTACAACAATTTGCTTGTATAGGAATAAGTATTTACTTCTCCACATGTTTTTGTATAAAACAAACTCCTATAAACCAAAAATTTAATTTGATTAAACACTATATTTACTAACCCACACATCCATAATATTAGTTACAAATATGAATTTCAAATTTCTCTAGCTATAATGAATAAATTCACGTGTTCCTTAAGCATATCAATTCCGCTTAATATACAAGTTTTACAGTAAAAGGATACGGTATTTTACATTACATAGTACACACTGATTTAGAATCATATATTAATGCAAACACACTAAAAAACTACTTTTCTTCTCATTGATATTTTTATAACTTTCTGGAAACGAAAACAAATACCGAATAATATCAAACATTACACACACATAAAATCTAACATTTTCAACCTCTTTAAACTACTACATTTATTCATTATGTATAACAACACAATTGTAAACTGGGAACTTTACAATAATTGAAATTAAAAATTATTTATGAATAATTTATACTATTAATTTACAATAATCTATCTTACATATAGAAACCACATTTTACTTCTCATATGTAACCTTTATAAAGCAGAAGATCTTTAATTTTAACGTCTCACAATTATATTCTTTAGGCTAAGGAAGACGATGATCAAAGCAAGTGAATGATAATGAAAGAATTGATGGAATGAGAAAGAGGAGGGAAACGGAAGTGCTCCGAAAAACAACACGAACAGGGTGATGTTCATCACAAACTTACTTGACTGGGGATCGATCCAGGAATCTCACACACCATAGGCAAGCGCTGTACCACTGATCCACCACATCCTCCTTTTATAAAACAGTTCTTGAAAACAATAAAAGTGGATTATGTGAAATAAAAGATTTACCAAGTTCTACATAATTAAATTGTGTAATATGTGATATTGAATGTTATAATTTTCATCTATTTCCTCATTCAAGTGTTCACTATGCTTAATAGCATCAACTAATATAGACAACTGAAACATGAGAATTAAAATGTCAACTAAAAGTTCGTTATAGAATATGTCACACATAAATTTAAGTAGCAAATTACAGAGGCATCAATTTTCTTCTACAGGCTGTTTCTAAGTAAAGAAATGCCTCAAATGGCAAAAGCTACTTATTTTGCTAGTAAAATACACAGTTTAAATTCTTCATAACTCTGCCTAGTAAATATACGATTAAGTACTCAATTTTAGAATTTAAATATAGAGATATTAGAATTTTAAAACATAAAATTATAACCTAATATTTTTTATACTAATTTATGCTATTGTTCATTTCTATAGATTCAACCTGTTTTCTAATATATATATATATATATATATATATATATATATATATATATATATGAAAAAGCCTCTACTAACAACTTAAGTTAGATCAGCTAATATATTTTCGAAGGTTTACTACAAAAATACATATTTTGGAATCTTGATACCTTAATCTATTTCTAAATTATTATGATAATAACGACCAAGAACACAATCCAATATTAAGGCTTCAAAATTTTAAATAGAACAACTAAAATTTTAATGTAATATATTATATTGCGTACTAATTTACAGTAATAATCTTCGCTATAAATTATTCATCTATATATCACAAATATCTTATTATGGAAAATGGTTCTGAAAAGAAAAGGAAAGAACAAATTAAATAAGTTCTAAGTATTTTAAGAAGCAAAATATAGATGCAATTTTCGCTTTGTAGATGACAATATCAGAATATAAACTTAGGAATGTGTATCTAGACGCTCCTTTCAATATACGGGAAAATGTTCTAATAACCACGAAGAATTGGAAAAATAAAATTGATACCGAGCAAGAACAAACATATCAAATGCACATTTGAAGTTTATAATGTGACTTGATAAATTCTTCCCGTAAACCTTTCTTTTAATGTTTTAATTTTTATACCTCAATGAACTTCTAAATCAATGTGTTAATTTTGCATAAGAAAATAATCAAACAATTTTCAGAGTTTAGAAATAACTAAAAATTCATTATGAAATTCAGTACATACTATTTTACAGAAATTCTCTTATTTATGTATGGTGGAATCTTCTTCCACGATTGGTCATAAAAGAAAAAAAATCAATTGCAAATCAAATAAAATATTGCAACATAAAAGAAATTATTATATTTACTAAATTCTACACATTTTATTCTAAAATAATGCAATTTAAAATCTCAATATCTTAATAAGTTTCAAAATTAATGTGTTCATTTTACATAAGAAGACAATCAAGCATAATTTTTAGAATTTAGAAACGAGAACTAAAAATTTCCTTATGTAATAAATTACATAATAATTTACAGTAATTTGCTAGTTTATGGAGGTCACTATTATTCTTCCACAATTACCTTTAAAAGAAAAATCTCTTGCAAAGCAAACACTATACCATAATAATAATAATAATAATAATAATAATAATAATAATAATAATAATAATAATAATAATAATAATAATAATAATAATAATAATAATAATAATGATAATAATGTAGTTAGCAAATTCAGCATAGTTTACTACCAAAGTAATCTAACTTAAAATCTCGATACCTTAACCAACTTATAAATTAATGTATTCATTTCGCATACAAGCACAACCAAGTATATATTTTCGAATTTAGAAACAAGAACTAAAAATCTCCTTACGGAATATATTATATTACATACCAATTTACAGTGATTTGGTAATTTGTGAAGGCAGTAATATTCTTTCTATGCTGTTAAAAAAAATCTTTTGTGAAGAAAGCATGTATGAAACACATTAAGTATTGAATTTAATCAGTGAGTGGATGGCGGCTCAGTGATACAGAGCTTATATCTGTTGCGTGGGGTCGCTGGTTCGATCCGCAGGAAGTTTGTGGTGGACAACATCGTGTCTGTAGACTTTCTCGGAATACTCCCGCTTTCTCCCAAATTCACATTCCACAGATTCTTTCATAATATTTCACTTGCCTTAATCATCCGTCTTCCTTGGCCTAAAGGATATAATCATGGGACGTTGAACTGAAAGTGTTTTATATATTTAATAAGTTCTACATATTTTGCTATTAAAATAAAGTGATTTAAAATCTTTTTTATCTTATTATAAGATCGGAGAAATGTCCCGATTCTGATATGATCACTGAAAATTGGTACAAAATAACCATCATGATATCTACAGGGTGTCCAATATACAACGCAACCCGGAGTTTAGGATACCTGAACCTGAATTTTGGAACCTGAAACGATGCACAAATAATGATTATACCAAAATGAAGCCTCGTTCATGTGTATATTTTTAAACTAGGAAGCAATGATTGAAGTTTACTAGGAACCACACAGTGTTGCCAGATGTAAGCGAAGGTGTATTTTTTTTTTTTTTTTTTTTGCAAAACACGTAAATTAACTCATAATTCATACGTATCATACGTATGGATGTCCTGTCGTTAATTTTCAGTTTGTTTAGTTGAAGGAGCTTGTAAACTATGGAGCAGAAAAAAGAATTTTTCATCTCCACCGATAACTAATCGGATGAGGCCTTTGTAAGGAAGAACTAGGGAAATCGTAGTTTTCATAAATTAACACTCTGAATTGGGAACATTGCTGATGTTTCAGTGCATGAAAAGGTGTGTTAGGAATCTGCCTACATTATGCAATTCCTGAAAAGAACGAAAAACAAACTTTGAAATTAACATGATAAAACTTTTACTTACGTGCACCCGACAACGCTGCAATTATCACGAAATGAGTTATCAGCTCTATAAGATGCTGGGAGTGTCCCCTGTTTTGATTCAAACACTGGTTCACACGTTTCGCCATGTTGGCTGCAACTTTACGAAGAGTATAAGTGTTAATGTTGTCAATGGCACTGCGAATGTTCGTTTCCACGTCTTGTGTAGTTCGAAGATTGTTCTTGTTTACTTCTTGCTTTAAGTAGCCACATTGAAATGAAAAGCAGTGTTGCCGGGTGCATGTAAGTAAAAGTTACATCATGGTAATTTCAAAGTTTCTTCGAACAGTTTGATTCGAACGTGTATATTATAGGCTATATTATGAATATGTGAACATACAGTGAATATGTGAACATAATTGCATATTTTTGTTTTCCGTTGCTGAAATTAGCCCATATAAAATATCTGTTGGCAAGGAAAAGTTTTCTTTGTAGAGAAGCAAAATATTGTAAACTAATAATAATAATAATAATAATAATAATAATAATAATAATAATAATAATAATAATAATAATAATAATAATAATAATAATAATAATAATAATATACTGTTATGTCTAAGTTCTATCATGTTCTTAAGTGTGTTGAATATATTAATTTATAAATAAATTAAGGTATAAACATAATATGTTACATGCTTTGTAAACAAAATAAATTGAGTCTAGTATTACATTACCAAGTAATATTTTTTTCTCTTATCTACAGGCACTTTTAATCATATTCTCATATACAGAAAAATACCACTGGGAGAAACACGTCTTTTAAAGTTTAAAAGAAAAAATGCAGTACATAAAGTATTATCAGTTATATTTGCATTATACTGCCATCGATATCTCAGTTTAACTCATTAGTTTAGAAGTAGATTGAAGTGTAAAGGTATTAAATTACCGTATGTTATAGTAAAATGTTTGATTTGATTAGAAGTTTATCGTTCCTTTCCGTGGCGAGGCTATATAACACATGGGCCTACAGCTTAATGTGGGATCCGAACCACATGAGCTCCCGGCAGGAATCGAACTTGAGTCTCCCGCGCAAAGTGCATGTACGCTTAGCCATGAGGGAACTCGATAGTAAAATGTGTACAAGGTAATAAGTAAATTATTATTGTATTTAACTTAATAATCGTTTTCTATTATTACCATTCATGTGGTTCGGATTCCACGTTAATCAGTAGGTCCACGTCTCATATAGCCTCGCTGCTGAACGGGACGCTAAACTAAAATCACCTCACCTTACCTCTATTATTACCATGAGTTTTCTTTTAGAAATTACGTGTGGAGGAAAAAGACATGTTTAGATGAGAAAATTATAGTCTCTAGTTAGTATTAATCATAACTAATGATTAATTGAGTTGCCAGCATTTGCGTTGTATTACTTTCATCTCTGATTCTCAAAGTTTGTCGCGGGGAAATATGACATCATCATTGCCTATTTTCAACGGCAATTTTTGCTTAAATAATTGTACCATTATCTACTTATAAATATGAAAGACATTTTGCACTAGAATGCCGTCAAACTTACAAGTCCGATAATTTACAAACAGAAACTAAAAATTTATAATACTATATGGTACATCGATTTAGCAAATATACATTCTATTTATTTGTAGAAACTACTTTTCCCATAAGTATTTTATTTTTAAAAACTTAAACGAAAATAATATTTAAAAAAAATAAAGCAAATCTGACAAACTCCCACTAAACTACACCCTTTTGACTGTTGGAATTTTCAATATTTATACCTTTAATTGGATCCACATTTGAATCTTGAATATTATCAGAAGCACCATCAAACAGGCTACTTAAAAATTTAGAGACCACAGTGGCTCAGTGGTATAAAGTCAGATTCAACAACAAGAACAAACTTGGCAGATTCTGGTGTGTAAAGTCCCTGGTTGGAGGAATTCGATTTGCGTTAAGTAGGCTCATCACATGGATTTCTCGGTTGTCTCTCGTTTTCTCCCAGTTTCTTCATTTCATCATTTCGTTCAATAACATCATCACTATCTCTCTATGCCTTGGTGTACCGTGGGACGTTACACTAAAAAGAGAACTTAAAAATTTTAAACCCGCACCTGAAAATTCCTTATGTTTTTCACAAGAAAGACAAAATTTCCTTCTCAGAGGCATTTTCTACATATTAGTTCTTGAAAAGATATAGGTAATTATTGGGTTCGATGAAGTAATGTATCTACTAAGCCCTAAGTTTTTCATATTTTACTACAAACTACTTTATTTTAATCTTTTCAGATATATTCAATTGTACATCGATGTTATAATTATTCGTAAGAACTGTTTAACTTTCAAATATTTCACAATTGAAAAGTTACTTGAATTCCTTCCTTAATAGGAGGAAATTACATTACATGCACACACTCACACAGACCCATATATATATATATATACGATATTGGTCATAATTAAATAATTACAAAATCAAATTTAATAGTTTTCAAGTATTATATATATATTAGGGTGGCAACCAGTTATATTTGAAAATTTCGAAATTTATTTTAACAAAGTCTCACCCCCTAAATTTATTCCTTTTGGTCAATTAAGCATGTGCGCAAAATTTCATTAAAATATTTTAATATTTAAAAGTCGGTCAACCCGCTCAAACTTATAGCTGCGTTTATGAAACTTCAGCATTACATGCGAAACTCAGCGTGTCTTAACCTGGATCAACCCAACTGTTTCTCATTGAGATAGTTTTCATACTTACATTATATGACCTCTAAATCTATTCATACGTATTGTAAAGTTTGATGATTACATGTTTAGAGGTCTCATATGTAGAGTGCATGACGAGTATATTGCATTGGGCGCTTGTGACGTTATTTGACTATCTCATTTTACCTGATATTTTCTTCTCTAACCTAGCATTTATTACAATTATTTGACATTTGAAAACAAGATACAATGTGAAATATGAAAAGGGAAAAAAAGAGAAAGAAACCAACAAACAAAAGAAAAAGGGTGGGAAACCCTGTATCGTGCATGGAATAAGTCGTGAGTGGGAACCCTTCACCCCTGGTGGGGGAATATTCATGAAGCTATCAGCTTATATCTAATTTAATAGGAATATATAATCCATTTCTTACTTTTGAACATACAAGGTTCAACAAAAATGAGAAAACTTTTATATCGGACTTCTCAAGAAAAATAAAATAAATACATGACCGTGTTTATTATATATAGAATTCCCAGTCACGACCCCCTTTTCAGTTTTATTAAAATTAGAAGAAGTAAAGAAGAGAAAAGAAAGATGGGATAGGAAGAAGAAAAGAAAAAGAAAGTAAGTAAGTAGGTGAGGAAATAGGGAAACTGTTACTGGATATTTTTGAGAAATATGGTAAAGGAAAGTGGATAATTATCGAATTGGGATTATTTCCAATAGCTATTGGGTGAATATTTGGTATTAAGGTGATCAAAGGTAGACACATGTTAACCCATACGCCCCAGATCTAGATCCATGTAACCCCAACTACCGAATTATCCCAATCTAGCTCTGAGATAGATGAGAAAGTTTAATTTAACAGTTTATTCAATATTTCCGAAAGTTCTTGACTAGTATCCAGTATTTGAAGCATAAACGATGAAGTCGATGGCATGCTAGAATTGACCACAGGAAAAAAAAATCGAAGCAATATTTGTAGAAGATTTTGACTTTCAAAGTTCTCCTAGGATGATCGTTTATTCAGGCTATTTCTGTCCCTTTTTGCTTCCTTTATAGAGCCAATTTAAATTGAGTTAGTATTGACTTTCAACGACTTTAATTGCAAACTACCATTAATTATAGTAAGTCACACATATATGTCAAAAGAATTGGTGCACTTAATACTAAACCTACATTTCACTCACACTCACATTCATACAGGACAATGTATACTTCAGGTTGCATTTAGTTGAATTAAATTAACCTAACTACATTTCTATAGACATTTATTGCATTTCAAGAAAACTTAATTCGACAGCACAGGAGAAATTTCGATACATGAAAAGAAAATAATACTAATAATAACAATATGGTTTATAGACATGCATAGACATTTGTTACTTTTCAATATCTAATAACACATTTCTCTTTGTAGATATATTAAAGTTGGATTACGTTAAAAAAATCGACAAAACGAAAGACGAAGAGAGAGAAAAAAATCAAAGGTCAACATTGAACATATTTAAGATTCAGTACAAAGAATACATATCAATGTGAAAGAGGAAAGAAAAAAATATAATTGGTTAATCATTTAAAAAACACTTTGGTAGCATTTTTATTGAGTCTCTGTCCCAAGAGGGGAAATTTCGACAATTTTATGAGTCCTTTTCTCACGTCGATAATAACTCCTTTATCAACTCTCTTTATACATTATGATTGGCGTCCATGAGAGTAGTTAGTCGTTGGTCTTAACTACAGACAGAGATAGTTGCTTCACATTACATATATTTTTCATTTCGTCACTTGACGCACTTCGTATGAAAATTTCCAAATTTCATGAGATTTAAAAATAGTGAATTTAGTTCCAAACATTGGGACATATGTCGATTATACGATAGTTCAATGGAGCTAGATTTCCGGACCTATCCTAGGTCCTGTATTTACACTACGAAATTATTAATCAAATTTCAGTTCAATTTAAGATCACTAAATTTCAATTCTGGTTTATATCGTGGAGTCAAGAGATTCGAGTCACTGAACTGACGAATGACAAATAGTTATGTTTCCGGTCGTAGGGGAAGGATTTGGGGCACACTGTTTCAAAATTCACTGATTTCCCTACGGTTTCCCAAAACTACTTTGGATACGGGTTAGGGTTATTTTTACGACCTGTTACTTGTTCTATTTACATGCCAAATTTAACATAGTATTAAAAAATTTAATAGTTACGAACATTACTAACAAATCAGTAAGGTGTCATTTATTACAAGTTACGCGGTAATACTTTACAATCACAAATAGTTGGTCAAAATCGGGTGTCAAAAATCTATGGCAACCTAAAACAACCAGGGTAAATACCGAGCCCTTTACACACATATTCACTCATATATATATATATATATATATATATATATATATATATATATATATTCATATTCCTCAATAGTAGGGATGGGGTGGGGATTCTGCGCCACTTCATCATTTCCAATAACAATCTAGCACACCATCAATAATAATAGCGCACCCTAATAACAATAGCGCATCCCCCTACCTCCAAATAACTTCTAAACTACTCCCTAATAATTTGCAGCGCACTCCCTATCCCAAATAACTTCTATCACATCTCAAATAACTTCTATCTTACTCATAATAACTTCTAATGCATTCAATTACTAAATCTAGTTACAAAAACCAAAAAAATCACTAAATCTAGTTATAAAAATCACTAAATTTAGTAAAATAAAATTATAAAACACTTTTATGATTTTACCATAAAAGTTAACTAAATTCTACATAATTACATAATACTTACAAATTAGTATATTGATAGTTACAAATTAGGATATTGATAATGGAATCTTCTGTTAACCTCGTTCTCAATAGGAAACAATGACTTCTTAAACTCTGTCCACTGATCATAATTCAAACTGAATAGACAGCCGTTAATATCAAAAACAACTTGAACTTCGGTTTGCACATTTTTCACAATTACATTAAAGTTATTAGTAAGTATAAATTTCTTTTGAGGATCCATTCTATTCACTCCATTTTTTACTTCTGACAACAAATTTTTGATCATTTTTATTATTTTTTGGATTTACATACAGAACTCAACAGTTGGATAATTATCTTTTAAACCAGTGTATTTGATTTTTATTCCATCTTTAACGATCTCATCAATCATTTTATCTGTTAAGTGTTTTGTAAATCTAGGTGGAAGAAATACCTTAAACTCCTCACATTCAACTAAAATGCTCTTTCCAAACTTAGTTTTAATCTTTTCCATTTTCACAATCTTATATTCTGTATTTAATTCTAATTCTCTTAATCCAATAACCTGTTTTTGTTCAAGACTTCCAAGTTTATTTCAAAGTTCAATATGACTCGCCATCGTATTTATTATATTAAAACTTTTTAAAAATCAGTTTCTAATAGCCTCGAATTTCGTTAAGTATGTCATTGATTCTGTTAACAATATCTCTTACATTTTCATCTGTTAATTCACCATTCATGAGCTTAATTACATTAAGCTCATCTTTAAACAACCCAATTCGATTTACCATATTTTTATAATATTCTTTCTTTGAAGCTATATTAAACCGTGTTGATAGACCAGTGATAACAGCAGAAGCCGAAGCAAATGCAGTTGTAATAATTGAATATACTGTAACAGGAATAAATACATTGATGAACCCTGTAGAAGCTGATAATAGAATTGATAACGTAATAAGAGTAATATAAACACATTTTATTCTCTCAAACTTCCTTTTGTTTTTCATTAATAACTTCTCAAGATTTAATATAGTATCTTCAATTAACGCAATTAAATTCTCACGTGGAATGTTATCTGGAATAGTCATTTTATTAAATAAGTTTTTATGATATTATCATAAAAACACTTACAAACTAAACAAATCTAATAAACATATTATATAATTGATTTATATCTTCTCAATTATTTTTTCTTTCTCAACATCATACTCTAAATTTTTCTTACCAATCATAACAACATAGCAAATTGTTTTATCTGGTACATCGGTTTCAAAATTAACAGTCAGTTTCAAATTGGTTCTATCATTTACAGTTACTGATTTATGCTTGCTTGTGTTAATTACGAACATCGGCCTATTTTTTAAAAACTCTTTAGGATAATAAAACATCTCAGTATTTCCAATTGTAGCTCGCTTATATACCGTATACATTTCATAAACTTTCAAATACTTATGTTTTGCAAAATCTAAGTTTAAAGATTCTAATGGGAAAGATTCATTTCTAGAATTACGAAAATGGATATTCTGAACTTTACAATGATCAAAATAGCTTGAATCTCTTTCTTGATTATCATTTCTATTTGTTTGGAAAAAGGCAATCACAAAATTAGGCATATCAAATTCACTTGAGTTAAATTGTGTGGTTAAATCGAATTCTAAATACTTCCCACTAACTGATTTCTGTAAACATTGATATGTGTTGAATGAAATAGGAATCTTACCTTCTTTTAACATATTAGATCTTAACAAGGTGGCATAGTTAGGTTCATAATTAACAATAGGCATTCTTAACTCCATATTTGTAATCTTAACTTTACCTGGAAGTGGTTGATTGTCTTCATATGTTCCATCCTGCTTTTTTGTTTTCCAAATAGCAAATGCGTTATCATCAGAACCACTTCTTTTAAATGTATATTTCAAACCTCCTTTCCACATAATATCTTTAAAATCTGAACAAAATCCTGGCAAAAGTCTTAGCAAAAACACTATTTCTTCATCTGTTCTTGCCCACGTAATTCCTTCCCATCCACATTCATCATAGTGATTTGCCTCTGGTTTTGAAATCGTACATGTGTTTACAGCTGTTGAAGTTAAACCAGGATAATCTATAATATCTAATATCTGACCATGCTTACTAACTTGAATTTGAGAAAACAAATGTGGGAAGAAATTATTAATAAGTCTAATATTTTGACCAGTAGTATATTCTCCATCACCATCTCTACCTCTAATTTCAAAAGTTACATAAATATCAGCATAATAAGGATGTATGAAGCCATCACCCACGTCAATATCAAATTCAATAGACCTGTTTGGCTTATTTAAATTCTCGATTGTTTTTTGATTAGGTTTAAAGGATTGTAATTCATATGATTCTATCTTATCCATATTTATTATAAAAATATTTATAATCGTTTTATGAATTAAGCCCATAAAATAAACCCATAAAAACTTAAATATAACTTCTCCAAATATCCTTATTCCTATTCAACTGACTAATAATTTCTAAAAAACTATACCCATCTGTAAACATTTTTAACACTGTAATGCATAAATGTCCACAAATTACCTCGTTAAAATGTTGTATACGGCTGCTATTGTACTCTATATTATGACCAAGATATTTTACGAGTGTTTTTGGCGGATTACCTCCAAATGAATCAAACACATACTTTTTATTTCCTTTTTTCCAACAACAAATCCAATGCGTTCCTATATTTTTAGACGTATCAAAATTAACAATACCACACTCATTCTTCCTTGGTTGTTTAGGCAATTCATCACTCATAAATACACCTCTAAAGTTTCTTATCTTAAGTTTTTTAACAAGTTGTATAAGGTCTAAATTACTTAAAGGTTTAATTTCTTCTTTTTCTTTACTGTTTTGGAGTTTACGTTTTTTGAAAGCTTACCACCTTGTTTTTCTTCCATTGCTAAGTTATGTCGCTTTTGTTCCTCTAATTCCATTTTATTCTTTTTTGCATCATCTACAGTCTTAGCAATAGCAGCCGCACCTCCAGCAACAGAACCTAGAGCACCTATTAAAGCTAAAATCGTTGGAATAGTAAATATAAAACCACCATAATGAACTTTATTATCATTTGCCTTCATTTCTTTGTTTATTTTCTTAAGTTGTGGTATAGAAAGAGATAGAGACATACATTGTCCTTTACTTAGTTTTGCCTCCTTTTGTTTGAGTTGTTTGTTAGTTAAAATGAGATCTATATTTAATTGTTTAAGTTCCTGATTAGGAATCGTAAATGTAAAACCTTTTAACTGCATATTTATTATATAAATTAAAAGCTTTTTATGAAAAAATTCCATAAAAAGTACATATATAAACCTAAATCTAAAAAATACTTATAAACCTAATCTTACTTTCATTACTTATAAACCTAAACCAAATCTTACTTTTGTATTCATCATTAAAGCAGTTCCAAGAGCAGGTAGTTTTTCAGTTATTAAATTAGCATCTTTATCAAAAACTCTTTCCCAAGCTTTATTTTCTAATTCCTTATCTGCAATATGTCTTGATTCTGTATCTTTATTATCCCTATAGTATATATCATGTTCTTTACAAGCCTGATCTAATTTGTTAATACCTTCATCACCTCTTTCTAATCTTTCTTCTAACTTAGTCCCAGGCCCGCAAAATCTAAATCCTGGAATATGCAACTCAAATGGAAGTTTATTAATCAAATCATTTACTAATCCTTTTCCATACTTTTCACTATTCCAAAATTTTGGTGGCAGCGTATTCAATATCTTTATCAAATAACCTATACCTTTTGGATCATTAGGTATAAATTGTGCAAGTTTAGAATTAATCATATCCATAATACCTACTTTTTCATTATAAAAGTTATCATTTCCAGATTTTTCTTCCCCATCAATAACAATCAAGCGATCAATCAGTTTTCTCACATCATCCATCCATATGTATTCTTTTGATAATTCGTTATATACCTTTATTCCTTCTCCAGATTTTGGTGTCTTTTTTGAAGGTGTTGTTGGTTTTATATATTCATCCCAAATAGGTTTGATAATTTCTTTATATTTTTTACCTTTACTAGATTTTTGTTTTCTTGTACTTGGATCATTATTATGAAATGCAACACTAGAATCAATTACTATTTGTTTATATTTTTCTAGATCATCATCATTATAATTTGTTGGATTATGTTTTGTCAATAATTCCCATAAACCTTCTGTTCCTGTATAATGTCGATTATTAATAACTAAATCATCACCATGAATTTTAACTTCCGCATTTCCTATCATATGTATAATTTTCCCATCTTCATCATATGGCTGTATTCCAAAACTTTTATCATCTCTAGTTGCATAATATCTTGAGGCAATATTACCAAAATGAGTTGTTGCTAAAGATTCTATTCCTTCTACTTTATATTTAATTTGTTTTTTCATGTGTTTTATTTCTTCTGTTATAGGCGTATCACTTTCATTTATAGAACTATCATACATAGGCGGTGTTTCTAATAAGCTTGAATCCACTCTAGCACTTTTATGTACAACTGGAACTAACTCTTGAATTAGATTTTTATTTTCTTCTGCTACTTTTGATATATCTTGCCCTAAATCTTTAATTGCATCAATAACAGGCTGATCTTGTTCTTTAAATTTTTCATACTTACTTCGATTACTTTGTTTAATTTCCTTAAATCTTTTAATAAGTTCTTCTTTTAACTTAATATACTTCTTAGCTTTATTAACATCCATTTATTATATAAAGAAAAAAAATAAAAACATAACATAACATAACATAACATAACATAATATATACGTTCACCTACATTCATGTACGTTTTGTTTACACTTTTAGAAATTCTTTAATTTTATTTCTATATTTACCATTATTCACCTTCCTAGTCATATCTATTGTTAAGAAACCATGTTATTCACTCCAACACTTGCTACATAATGATTGTAATTTTTCAAACGACATATCAGATGCAACAAATTCATCATATATATGTTTTAAATTTACAATGTCCTGTCTAAATATACAAATAAAGTTTAAGTTGTCCCTAATTAATTGTTTTGGCACTTTAGAATATGTTTGTCCAAGATAGAAACAGTTCAAACCCTTATGACGACCTCGAGTAAAATATTCTCTAACGTGGTTTTGTTCTTCTAATATGAAATCATCAAATACTACCACAGAATAATCCTCACATTCATCTAATGGAATAATCTCTTCATTGTTTCCTTTTATTATTGCTATTGTGTCTTTAATATTACGTTCTATATCTCGAAAAAGTTGTATTAAGTGTTGGTATTTAGGTTGATTTAAACTTTTAGAATATATATAAACATTTGCATATTTTAACCATTTAGGTGCCAACAAAAAATTATCAATCATTAACGTTGTTTTACCACATCCACTAGGCCCAACTATTAAACATCTTATATCATCAGGTAACAACTCTCCATTCCTCTTACTCTTCGCCGTTTCTTCTGTTAACCTTACTTTAATATCCCAATTATCCATTTTAATTATTTATTATATAATAAATGAAAGTATTTAATTTAAATGGTTATTCATCTGTATTAAACATGTCTTTGCACTACCCATTTGAAAACGATTAGGAAGTAGCTGTTGCAGGATTTTATACAACACATAACACCAAACATTACAGAAAAGAACAATAAATTAACGTTTTGCACTGAAGAACCTGAAGTTGCAAGACAAGCCATAGTTCAACCTGGTCAATATAGTTTAAAAGAATTAGAAGAATATATTAAATCAAACCTTCCATTCTACACTGATGAATTCAAAGATACTTTTGAAATTACAGAAGACAGGAAAAGAAATAGAGTTAAAATATTTAGTGAGGTTTGTGATATAACCTTAGATACCATTAACACTGTATTAGGTTTTAGTGATAAAAACTTGGCTAATAACATAGAACATATTGGAGATAAACCACCAAGGTTTCATCCATTTGATACTATAAATATTCATTGTGATTTAGCAGAAGGTATGATTTTAAAACACAATGACACAACACACAACGAAACAGACTTAATTGCAACATTTAGAACAAATGCAGAGTTTAGAGAACCAATTATATATGAACCTAATGAAAAGATATTTTTCCCAATACATCACAATAAATTTAATAATTTGAAAGTTTCAATTAAAGATGAAAATGGTGATTTGATTGATTTTGGTGGAGCTCGTATAACTGTTTTACTTGCTGTTAAATAATTTGAATTGTTATATAATAAATATGGATATATTTGGTAATACTAAAACGAGGACTACAAACCTCAATCTTGTAAGTGAAGTTTTTACATCAAATATAACATGGGTTGATTTCAAAAACAAAAGACTTGTTAATGTAAGTGATGCAATTGACCAACAAGATGTAGTAACTTTACAACAGCTAGATTTAATAAATAGTAATGTTAATAGTCAATTGGAAGGTGATAGAAACAAATTTGAAGATGTATTAAAAACATTACAAGACACATATATAAAGAAAGATGATTTTCAAAAGATTAGGATGGATACTACTAAATTGATTATGCAGAAAGAAACTATATCCCTAATATGTCGATTGAGAGTTAAAAATGTTAAGGAACCAATCTTTAGAATATTTAATCTCTCTAATGGTTACAAATTTCTCTATAATGGTAAAATAATGCACATGGAATTAAGTTTGGATAAATACTTTCTAGAGATATATTTAGGTGATACTTTGATTGAAAATTTACCTGTAAACATTAAAAAGGGTGATATAATTACGTTTCAAGCAAATAAGAATTCAGCTATGGAAGAAGGGCAACCATTGCAAGTTATTATGTATATAGAAAGAGAACTTTCATAAAACCATTTGCTATATTCAATCTATATAACAACATTCTAATTCAATCCATATATATATATAACATTTTAATTCAATCTATATAACAACATTCTAAATTGAATTATACAGATGAATTATAAATTGTTATATAGATTGAATTATTGTTTGAATTATAGACTAAGTTATAGAATGTTATATTGATTAAATTATATAGATGAACAGTGTTTGAACTGTAGAAGTTATTATATAGATTGAATTATAGATTGAAGTTCATGATCAATTATAGTATTAATCAACAAATACCAACAACAGCATTAATTATAGTATTAATCAACAACAGCATTAATTATAGTATTAATCAACAACAGCATTAATTATAGTATTAAACATCAAATATCGACACCCGTTAATTATAGTATTAATCATCAAATATCGGCAACAGCATCAAACAAACATATGCTTGAATTATAGTTTGAATTATAGTTTGAATTAGGCCGATCTTTAGAATTATGTTGTTAGTTGATATAGTGTTTGAATTATAGATTGAGGTTAATAATTTTTCATATAATAAATAGTATGATGTATTGTGTTAAGTGTAAGAAATCAACAGATACAAAAATAGATAACATTAGAATAGAACAAACAAATAATGGAAGATATATTAAGAAAGGTATATGTGTTGTATGTGGTACTAATAAATCCCAATTCATTAAAAAGCCCGATTGACTATATGAAGGTGAAGGTATTAGAGAAAACATTATAGAAGAAATTCATAAACCATCTAGAAAGAATTATGCTAGGTTAAGTGTTATTGTTAAAGGTATAGATGATTTATGGCAAGCTGATCTTGTGGAAATGGATAGTGGTGTGTTAAAAGGTGTTTCAAAATTAAATAAAGGGTATAAGTATTTGCTAACGATTATAGATGTGTTTTCAAAATATGCATTTGCTGTTCCTGTTAAAGATAAGAGTGGTAAGAATGTTACAGAAGCATTTGAATCAGTGTTAAAAGTAAGAAAACCTAATAATTTACAAACTGATCAAGGTAAAGAGTTTTATAATAAAGAATTTGAAGATTTGATGGGAAAAAACAATATCAATCATTACTCAACATATAGTGGTAAAAAAGCTTCTGTTGTTGAAAGGTTTAACAAAACACTTAAACAAAATATGTGGAAAAAATTTACTGTTCAAGGTAATTATAAGTGGTTAAAAATATTGCAAGGTTTGGTTGATGAATATAATAACAAAGTACATAGAACAATTGGCATGAAACCTGTAGAAGTGAATAAGAAAAATGAGCATGTGATATTGAAAAAAGTATATAAGAAAGAATATAAGTCTGTTAAGTTAAAGTATAAGATTGGTGATTATGTTCGTATAAGTAAAATTAAAGGTTTGTTTGAAAAAGGTTATACACCAAATTGGTCAACAGAAGTGTTTGTTATTAATGAGGTTATACCATCTAATCCACCAACATATAAAATTAAAGATTTAAACAATGAAGAAGTTAGAGGAAGACTTTATGAATCAGAATTATTGAAAACTAAATATAAGGATGAGTATTTGGTTGAAAAAATATTGAGAAAGAAAGGTAATAAAGTGTTTGTTAAATGGTTAGGGTTTGATAATTCACATAATAGTTGGATAGATAAAGAAAATGTTGTAGTGTAAATTTAATGTGTTTAACTTTTATGAATATTTTCATACAAGGTAATAAAGTGTTTGTTAAATAATTAGGGTTTATTAAATGGTTAGGGTTTAATAATTTACATAATAATTAAATAATTAGGGTTTATTAAATGGTTAGGGTTTAATAATTTACATAATAATTAAATAAATAATTTGCATTAATAATTAAATAAATAATTTGTATAATAATTAAATAATTAGGGTTTATTAAATGGTTAGGGTTTAATAATTTACATAATAATTAAATAAATAATTTGCATAATAATTAAATAAATAATTTGTATAATAATTAAATAATTAGAGTTTATTAAATGGTTAGGGTTTAATAATTTGCATAATATAATATTATAAATGTTGTAGTGTAAATTTAATGTGTTTAACTTTTATAAATATTTTCATAAAAGTTAATAAAGTGTTTATTAAATGGTTAGGGTTTAATAATTTGCATAATATAATATTATAAATGTTGTAGTGTAAATTTAATGTGTTTAACTTTTATAAATATTTTCATAAAAGTTAATAAAGTGTTTATTAAATGGTTAGGGTTTAATAATTTGCATAATAATTAAATAAATAATTTGCATAATAATTAAATAATTAGAGTTTATTAAATGGTTAGGGTTTAATAATTTGCATAATAATTAAATAAATAAAAATAATATAATATTATAAATGTTGTAATGTAATTTAATTTGTTTAAACATGAAAAATATTATGAAAATGAATTAAAAAATCTGGTGAATATAAAAAATGATACAGTGTTTTTTCATATAAGGTGTGTTATTATATGGAAAAACACTCTATCATTTTTTATGTGGACATTAACAGCTGTATTAGAAAAATAAGTATGCTAATGTTGGTATAAAAATATTATGAAAAAGAATTAAAAAAATTAGTGAATATAAAATTATGATACAGTGTTTTTCCATATAAAATGAGTATGAATAATGTTAATTTTACTGGTGAGGAGATGAAGGAGATGTCAATTACAAAACTAAAACAAATATGTAAAGTCAAGAAAATCCGCGGCTATAGTTATTTAAATAAGAGTGAATTAATCAAAAAAATCGAACAATACCAAAATGAACCAGATGAATTGAAAGTTATATACACAATGAAAGTTGATGAACTAAAAAACCATTGTAAAAGGAAGCGGATAAAAGGTTATTCTACATTAAGAAAGGCTGAACTTATTGACCGTGTTATAAAATATGAAGATGAACAAAACAGATCACAAATTAGAAACATATTTCCATTTAAACAAGATGTTTTTGAAGAATCTAAACCACAACGAATACCAATTAAAGTACAAACAAAGGAAACAGCAATACAGAAACGATTACAAACTATCACAATTGAAAACATAGGAGGATATAAAGATCCAGTGAAGTTTTTAAATATAAGTGGGAAAGTAGTTATTAATAAAATCAAGGAAGAATTAAAGCACCACCCATTAAAAGTCAACCTTGTATTCATTTGTGATTATATTAAAGATAAAGAAGTACAAGAACGCAATTTTAAAACTATGAATGAAAGAATATTACAATCAACTGACTTACATGAATATATAACTAATGCTAAACAAAAACTATGTAGAGAGATGGAGGAATTTCAAGGAAAAGGTTCAGGTTGGTCATTACATCAAATTAAATATTTAGAAATCAGATTAAATAAATATGTACCATTACGAGCTTCTTCCTATATTGACCTTCCTAAACCAATTAAAGATAAAAAAGCAGTGATTAATGTTCAAAATAAAGATAATAAATGTTTCTTATATTCTATTGCATGTTATTTAAAACCTATAGATCATCAATCACATCCTCAACGGCCTTCAAACTATACAGAAATTGTGGATGAATTACAAGAGAAATATTGTAAGGGTATTGAATTTCCTGTACAATTAAAAGATATAGTAAAGTTTGAAAAAAGAAGTAACATATCCATTAACGTGTATACATATGATGATGAATATAATATATACCCACTTCAAATCACAAAAAATAAGCAGGATAAACACATCAATTTATTATATGTAAAAGATGAAAATAATGATCACTTTTGTTGGATAAAGGATTTATCAAGATTAATGAGAAGTCAAGTAACAAAGCATAAGGAAAAATTATACTTTTGTGATAGGTGTTTAACAAGACATTTTAGAAATGAGATACAATTACAAGAACATGAACTATATTGTAAGGAGCATGAATCTGTTAGAATAGAACTTCCAAAACCATATAACAATCAAATACAATTTCAAAATTATAATAGATCATTGAGGGTACCATTTGCGATATATGCCGATTTTGAATGCTTGTTATGTAAAATGGATGTAGACCATAATTGTTCTAAAACTGTGAAGTATCAAAAGCATTTACCAATGAGTTTCTGTTATTACATCAAATACTCAAATGGTGTGTATAAAAGGCCTGTTAGTTATATTGGTTTAGATGCTGCAAAGGTGTTTGTGGAGAATTTAAAACAAGAAGCAATAGAAATAAAGAAAATATATAACAAAACAGTTGAAATGATTGACCTAACTAAAGATGAGGAAAATAGATATAATAATTCCAATAGTTGTCATATATGTGAGAGAAACTTGAATGATTTACCACCAGCAATTGAAAAACAAATAAATATGTTAAATAAGAAAATAAAATTCGCTAAAAATAATGATAGCATGGTTGAAAAATTAGAAGAATGGAAACATGAATTAGGTAAATGTTTGAAAAATATAAATATAAATAAAGCAAAAGTAAGAGATCATGATCATTTAACTGGAAAGTTTAGAGGTGCAGCTCACAGTTATTGTAACTTAAGCTATCGAAATCCTAAGTTTATTCCAGTATTTATTCACAATTTAAGTGGTTATGATACTCACCTGTTTGTTAAAGAACTTGCTTATGATAAGAATGAAATAAAACTAATTGCAAATAATGAGGAAAAATATATAACATACTCAAAATATGTGAAGGTTGATAAAAAGAATGGAATTAATTTACGATTTCTAGATTCATTTAGGTTTATGTCAAGGGGTTTAGCAGAACTAGCAAATAACCTTACAAAAGAACAATATAGAGAAACGTCAAAGTATTTCACTAATGATTTATTAGATTTAGTAATTAAAAAATGTGTGTACCCATATGATTATATTGACTCAATTGAAAGATTAGAAGAAACAAAACTACCTTCAAAAGAAATGTTCTTTAATAAACTTACTAACACCCACATCAGTGATGAAGATTATGAGCATGCGAAAAATGTTTGGAAGTCATTCAATATTAAAAATCTAGGTGAATATACAGAACTTTATAACAGGACAGATGTATTAATATTAGCCGATGTATTTGAAAATTTTAGAGATGTGTGTTTAAAGGCATATGGTTTAGATCCTGCTTGGTATTTCACTGCTCCTGGTTTATCGTGGGATTCAATGTTAAAGGTGACTAAAATCGAACTAGAAATGTTAACTGACTATGACAAAATATTAATGATTGAAAAAAGGTATAAGAGGTGGAATTTCACAATGTAGTAAGAGGTATGTAAAAGCAAATAATAAGTATATGAAAAGTTATAATAAAGATGAACTTTCAAAGTATTTAACTTATCTAGATGCAAATAATTTATATGGATGGGCAATGAGTCAATACATGCCTTATAAAGACTTTAAATGGGTTCAACCTTACATAAACATAATGAATATTCCAGATGATTCAGAAACTGGCTACATATTAGAAGTTGATTTAGAATATCCAGAATACTTACATGATAAACATACAGATCTACCATTAGCTCCAGAAAATATGTGCCCACCAGGATCGAAACAATCAAAATTATTAACAACGCTTTACAATAAAGAAAGATATGTTATTCACTATAGAAATTTAAAATTATATATGTCACTTGGAATGATATTAAAGAAAATTCACCGAGTATTAGAGTTCAAGCAATCAAACTGGTTAAAGGAATATATTGATCTAAATACAAATATGAGAACGCAAGCTAAGAATAATTTCGAGAAAGATTTTTACAAGTTAATGAATAATAGTGTATTTGGTAAAACAATGGAAAACCTTAGAAAGAGGCCATCAATTACTTTAGAATGTGATCCAATGAGGGTGGAAAAGTTAATAGCGAAACCGAACTTTGATTATAGAACAATATTTACTGAAGATTTGTGTGCGATACATGTGAAAAAAGAAAAATTGATCTTCAACAAACCTATATATGTTGGTATGAGTGTGTTAGATTTATCAAAACTATTAATGTATGACTTCCATTACAACATTATGAAACCTAAATATGATATTGATATAGGGTTATGTTATATGGATACTGATAGTTTTATATATGTAATTAATACAGATGATTTCTACAAAGACTTAAAAGAAATGGTTGATTTATTTGATACAAGTGAATATGGAAAGGATAATCAATATGGAATACCATTAGTAAACAAAAAGGTATTAGGAAAGATGAAGGATGAAAACAATGGTAAAATAATGACAGAATTTATTGGGTTAAGATCAAAGATGTATGCCTTTAAAGTTGAAAATAAAGAGAAGAAAAAAGCAAAAGGAATAACAAAATGTGTAGTATCAAAAGAGTTACAATTTGATTATTATAAGCAAACCCTATTCAATGATGTGAAAACATACAAAAATATAAATCTAATTCGAAGTTGTAAGCATGATGTATATACCATAGCTGTAAATAAGTTAGCATTAGATTCGAATGATGATAAAAGATATATACTAGAGGGTGGTATAATTACATTAGCTTGGGGGCATTATAAGATATAATTAAAATGTATTTATGTATAGTTTAGTTTTAAGTCATATTTAATTAACTTTTATGTATAGTTTAGTTTTAGGTAAAATTTAATTAACTTTTATGTGAGGTGTAGTTTATTTTTAGGTCATATTTAATTAACTTTTATGTGTAGTTTAGTTTTAAGTCATATTTAATTAACTTTTATGTGTAGTTTAGTTTTAGGTAAAATTTAATTAACTTTTATGTGAGGTGTAATTTACTTTTAAGTCATATTTAATTAACTTTTATGTATAGTTTAGTTTTAGGTCATATTTAATTAACTTTTATGTATAGTTTAGTTTAGTTTTAGGTCATATTTAATTAACTTTTATGTATAGTTTAGTTTATTTTTAGGTCATATTTAATTAACTTTTATGTATAGTTTAGTTTTAGGTAAAATTTAATTAACTTTTATGTGTGGCGTAGTTGATAGGTGTTAGTGAGTAATAATGTATATTTAGTTTTAGGTAAAATTTATATTTTTTAAGTCATAAAAGTTCTTTTTGTAATTTTATCCTTAGACATAGGCAACCAGTAGCGTGTTAGAAAAAAATTATAAGAAAATAGAAACTATTTACCGTTTGAATTTTGAAAATCGGTTAATATTTGACGATTTTATAGCAAGTTCAAAATTTCGGGATTTTTTTACGGGTTTATATTTGAGTTTTCGGGAAAATTTTATTCTTTAAAAAAGTCTTAAAATTTTATTTTGATTATGGTAGTATTTTTATTTTTTCGATTTGTTGAAATTTTGTGGAGATATTGAAAAAGGGAAAAGTATCCTTTGGGTTATGCAACCATCTATGCATTTTAAAAATTGGTTATGTTATTAGTATTCATTTGCCGTTTGAATTTTTGAAATCGGTTAATTAGGGACCGAGGTATAAAATAATAACGTTATTTGGGGGATGACTATCAGTGTTGCCAACTCACTTTTAACAATTATCATATTTATTAGTAATGGGGTGAATTCATCCCGATATGTTTTAAAGCGATATCTTGAAAAATTAAAATCCTGGAACGTTCCGAAAAAATATATGGAGTTGGCAACCCTTATGTGACGTAATCTAACAGCTATTATACAACATCATCGGTATACAGCTCCATCTCTCACGAGTGCTAGCTAAAAAGTTCTGTTGAAGGAAGAGGCTAATGCATATATATGTATGTTGGTGTGGGAAGAAGGAAAAAGAAAGAGACTATAAATCTCATGTACATATATGATCATGCTTCTCTCAAGCAAACTGAATTGTAAATGTGTGTGTGTGCACAAACCTTCTGTGTTGGGTTGTATAAATACAGGCGGCAAAATGCTAAATTCGTTATTTTTTATCCGATTTTAATAATTCAAACGGTATTTAAAAGAGTATGTATCAGAGTTTAAAATGCAATTGTTTATTCTTGTTAAATGTTGTTAGATTTAGTATTTTTTTTGTTTTTGTAACTAGATTTAGTGATTTTTTGTAACCAGATTTAGTGATTTTTGAAGTCAAAACCGGTTATAACCAGATTTTGTAACTAGATTTAGTAATTTTTGAAGTCAAAACCGGTTATAACTAGATTTTGTAACTAGATTTAGTGATTTTTGAAGTCAAAACCGGTTATAACTAGATTTTGTAACTAGATTTAGTGATTTTTTGTAACTAGATTTAGTAATTGAATGCATTAGAAGTTATTATGAGTAAGATAGAAGTTATTTGAGATGTGATAGAAGTTATTTGGGATAGGGAGTGCGCTGCAAATTATTAGGGAGTAGTTTAGAAGTTATTTGGAGGTAGGGGGATGCGCTATTGTTATTAGGGTGCGCTATTATTATTGATGGTGTGCTAGATTGTTATTGGAAATGATGAAGTGGCGCAGAATCCCCACCCCATCCCTACTCTCATTATAATAAATTTTATTCTAATATCAATCTTAGTATTTCGTCGACACTTAACTTGCTACATAATCTTTTCATATTCAATAAGTATTCACACTTTCTTGGTTCAAAACAAAACAAAAACCCTGACTAACAAAATTCCTTTTTATTTAATAACGTTGCAACATTGAAAAGTATATATAAACCCGATAATCAATAATAATTCTATTTACTAAGATCCCCGTATGAAGAAATGGCTGATATTATTTAATAAGTCGACACAAGAAGTGGAAATACAGCAAGTAGAGCAGGCACGTAATTTTCCAAACTATGTAAGTATACATATATAAATGCATATACAGAGAAAGAAAAAAATCAAGATTATTTGAAATTGGTGGGCCCAAACTACTAATACATACACACCATATAACCAATCAATAGAAAGAAAAATCAGAAGTCAGTAATCAATGGGTATAGTTTGTACGATCGATGAATAATAATCAAGCTTCTGGGTACCTGAAATCGTAGTGTACCCTCTCGTCAGTCCATCCCATGGTGGATTGAGTATCGTGAAAAATGGTAGTAAGTTGTTCTGAAATACCTCCACGACTTGTATCCTTCGATGTCTCAGTTAGTACATACGTTCGAAATAAGTGATATGAACATTGTATGCTTTCATGAGTTTCAGAACCCGGGGGGGAGTTGAAAATTAAAAAGAACTTCAGAGAAGGAGTAGAAGAAAGAATAGGTAGAAAGAAAGGAGACAGAACACTACAACTACGAAAGATAAGTGGTCGAATTTACGTATACAACATACTATAACCAAATATTTTTTTATGCCAAAAGGGGTTCGGCTTACGAAATAAATAGCCGAAAAACAAATATCTTCAACAACGAGACGACTCTGTGTTCTCAATGGGATTTTCGGAAAGACAGAGGCTTTAGGGAAATCCCACCACTCACCGTATCCGGTCAACGCCATTGAAGACCCCGGCCATGCCGGAAGGTAGTGTAGATTCCTAATTTTGGGAATTTCAACAAGAACAAAAAATCATCCGACCTCTCAGAAACTAAGAAAGTCCAGAATAGTAATGAAACTAGAGTAATAGCTAAGATATCCCTCACGAGTTAGTTGTCAAAATAAAAAAAATTAAATAATCTGAATTTTGGGTCGGTGATTTCAGTGACCAAACATCACCGATGGCTACCCTGCGCAGACATGCCAAAGTCTGGGACGTCGTTAATTTCCATCATCTAATTAAACTAAGAAGAGAAACGAAAATACTTAAGAGGACTAGGGGTCGACGTCCGGGTACGCAATGGACCTAAATATTAACTTAGTAGCGATTGATTTAATCGGATAGCCCGATCTGAGCTGTTAGCTATATGAACACTGCACAGTAAATAAGGTAACCGACGAAGAAAAAAGAAAAAATCTCGGAGAGTCAATGAATTTTAAGGTACAAATGACCAAACCTGTACTTTTCGATGATCACAGGATATAGCAGTTATTTTTCTTAATTATCATTTCTGTCAACCTTTAAAAGTAATACCCACATGATGCTACCCTATCTGATGAAAGGCTTAAGATCCGGGGCTGTTAGTATGAGGTACTTAAATGCGAAGTAACATACAATTGCCAACTACACATTATTATCCAATAGCAAACCCGGTTGGATGAATGTACTGGTGTAGAAGTCAAAACGCGAGAGATTTTCAGTAAAACATATTCATATTCTCAATATATAATATAGACTGGGCCTATTCACTTAAGTACAGGTGTCCTATCATCTCATTCATTCTTTATATCACAATTGTATTATTATTATATCATTACATTTATTCATTATTTACCCATTTTCACGCGAAGTAATCTTTTACGGACACCCTATTACATCCATTTACACGCATTCCAAACACATATTACATTATGTACTAATAAATCTATAATTATCACAATCCGTCACGCTTAAACTAGTACACGATAACATTCATCGAACCACGGACTCTTTGTTCCGAAGCACCCAGATTATATTTACTTCGCAGTTTAAAAAAAAAACATACGTGTATTCACTGAAAGTTAAATTGTCAACAATGAATTTATTTCTGATTGGCTGATAGAACTAAAGCAACAATGGAATTTTTCTACAGCCACGGGAAAAGAGAATTTAATATTGCAGTTTGAAACAGTAACATCATATGGGCTTTACTTCTATTAAGAAAATAGGCATTCTTGATTTCAGTGGATATTTCGGTTTCTAATTGAGGTAGCAAGCTGTAATTTTCAGAACAGTAAGATCTCATGCTATGTCAGTGAAACGTACACTCATACGAACCGAAAACCATGTCTACTGGATGTAATTTAGAAATAAGGGGCCGAAATCAAACAACCTAAATCGCTAACTCATGCAATGACGTGATGTCAACAAACAATTGATTACCGAAAACGAACACGATGGCGCTGTAGTAAGGAATAATCTACTGTGTACTAAAATATACCCCTTACACTTATTAATCAGAACTCTAATATTTACTCTTGTTTAGTGTACTTCGAGTTAGACAATTCGTACTAAATTAACGCATGTTTACACTGTCCTCGCATTAAAAAATCACGCTTTTACACAGAACTACTAACTACATACAATACTATTAGTACTACACATAAAGACGACTAACTAAACAAGCACCCTTTATTATATGCATATTAAAGGCAAGTACCTGATATATTAGATTTAAAACACATTACTCCCTTGTCGGTATATAAAGCTGGCTCTATTGAATTTTAGGGGGGCAAAATGATAAGAGTAACCCTAGATCCAATTGACCTGACCAATTACTTAAAACATGTTTACTAGAATTTGAAGCCCTGGGGGCACATTAACAAAATTTATTGAGGGACCTTTCCCCTGAGAGGGGAAAAGACCCTAAAACAAACAATAACTAACCCATTCTCCCACTAGAACGGGTTCAATTCGGAAATGAATAGGAGCCCTTTTAGTTAAATTAAGCTGCCATTCTGCTGATTAGTATTACGGCTATTAAACCTGCGAGATACATGCAGTTACTGATTAATAAAAAAAATCACATTCACAGTATACACTACTGGTCAATAACCCTAAGTTTCACTATAACCGAATTTGCTGTTGCTGTCACCAAACAAGTTTATAATTACAGAACTGGCCTTCTCGACGATTTCGTACTGAAACTAAACTGTCTACAAGTTTGATCGGATGACAAGCAATATGGCGTCCTGCAAACCGGAATCTGATATTTCTCCTTGGTTTTACAGTTCTTTCAATAAAATTATAAGTTTTCTGGCTCCTAAATGATCATATTGCGTTTACTACGGCATTTAATCTGATTTTTACCTGATTTTCCTTAGAATTTAGGTCCTTACCAGCAAATATAGAGCAGTTAATGTCCCCGGCTATCCTTGCAGAAACGTCTGTGTTGAGAATGATAACATTGCGCCGAAAACGACAGGGGTAGGAGGATTCCTCCAATCAGGGCGAAATCTTTCAGCCGCGGAAATTACAAAGCAAATAGAAATTGGTGAAATCCAGATATAACCGGATCTGAAAGTGACTATGGACTAGTGAGAGGGGGTGAGAGAAGGTTTAATTACCTGGCCAAATTCTACATTGGTCTGAAATTAAGAAATTTTATATCCAATGGCGGAACTATATTTCGGTATGACGTCAGAATTGTAAACCTTGTAACTATTCAACTTGTATATGCGAAAATGGGATTTACAATTAATCAAAATATAAATAAATATGTTATTCAGTGAAAATATGATTCCTAATGAGACCTTTCGATTCATTACATTTAATTTGAAGTAAAGAGAATAAATAAATCGTGTAATTAAACCGAAATAGGATTTTACAAATTTTTTACTAATTACAGGGTGAGTAAAAAAAGTTGCCATTACTCTCAACTGTAATGGTACATTACAAATACACTTTAGGAAATCATGAATGCAGTCTGAGAAAGTCATTCTACTTAGTTCCTTGTCACTGTTCTTTCCAGTGTAAGCTTTCTTCGCAAGTATTTCTGTTCTTTCCAAGGAGAGCTCGCTGAGGGATGCTATCTCTTAGATGATATTATTTTCTAGAAATATATCTTGGAGAGAATCGACGGAAAATGCTAACGAACCGCTTGCCCAGCAAATATTACTAACAGTCCAACATTTTATTATAAAAGCAAAAATCATGCTTCTGAGTTCTTTGAATTATATTTACAATTGACACATCAATTACTTTTGCAATAAAAATCAAGTGAAATACATGCTTAAATGTGCTAGGAAGTGCTTACATAAGACTATGTCAGAACCACTTATGCATGTCATGTGCTTTGAGACAACAGCATCTAATACGGAGTCACAAAATGGAGCTTGTACCCTGCTGAAACAGAAAATGCAGAAGGACCAGATCAGAGTCCCTTGCAGGCATCACATAATGGAACTAATTGTGGCGAGTTTGTTCGTCACGGTTTTCGATGCTTCAATGAGTCCAAACATAAAACACCTTCAACGTTTCTCTGAGATATGGAACTCAATTGACAAGCTGAAGTTCGACACCGGAATCAAGGACGAAGTTGTCACAGAGATTTTGACCCCAGAGAAGTATGAACAGATATCTTCCTTCAAGCAGCAACTGAAACACTATCAACCCAGAGATGATTACAGATAACTTTTACAACTTGCTCTCCTATTTCATAGCGATGTCCTTCCAGGAGGTATCAAATTCTACGTTTTTGGAGTATACCATCGTGCACAATGGATGGCGAAATTGATTAATTGCATGGAAATATATATTTTCCGGTCACAGTTCCACCTTACAATTCGTGAGTTGAACGGGGTTCGCGACTTCAACATATTTGTCGTCGCAATGTATTGTACGGCATGGCATTCCTCTCCTTTTGCGCTTTCAGCTCCAGGAATGATCTGAATCTCTTAAGACGCATTCATTCCTACAAGAATGTAAATGCACAAATTGCAGAAACAGCAATGCACAGTTTTTCATGATATTAGTGGTATTTGAGCACACCACGTATTGGTCTCAGTTTCTTTGATCCTGAAGATCCCGCAGCAATGAAAAAAGACATGGTTACAGCGTTATGTAGAAATGGAAGTGAAAAAGAACTCGTGTGCTTAAGGTATGAGGAGACCACGAAGCATAAAGTCCTTAGTGACTTCGTTTCCAGGAACACCAGAAAGCTATTTGAGATATCCACGGAGATTTTTTTAAAAAGAAAACCCTGAAACATGGGAAACGAACGATATTTTCCTTCAGCCTCGAGAGCGTGTGAAAGCTCTGTATGTTGTAAATAATCTGGCAGAACGAGGGATTGCATTGACTCAAAACTTCAATGGAAAATTGACCAATCAGGAAGATCAGGCCCAATTTCTCCTCCAAGTTCTAGAGCAGCGCAGAAAGAAATTTGCTCACTCCAAGCAAATTCATCCTCAGTCAAAGTATTTTTTGTTTGTTACGTTGAATATACTTTCGTAAACTTAAATACTGAAAAAAAAAAAATATACATTGGAAAACCATAAATGCTACTAAAGCATGGTTCCAAACAGTTTTGAATTTGATGAAACAGAAAATGTAGAAGGACGAGATCGGAGTCCCTTGCAGGCATCACATAATGGAACTAATTGTGGTGAGTGTGGAAGTAATTGTGGCGATTCACAATATTTATATGTGAATTTTCACATTTTAGTAATTTTAAGTGAATTTATGGATGCATTGTGCGACCACTAAATATTGTGTAATTGTTTCAAAATTGTTGTAGTAAACATTTGAGATAAAAAGGAATAAAATTTGACCCTGAGACCATTAAAAATACAAAAGTGAATTTTCAGTGCCACTCTAATATATATAGCCTAATACTTGAAAACTATTAAATCTGATTTTGTAACTATTTAATTATGATCAATCTCCTTCTCCTCCACTGTATTAACTCTATCTATTTAGCAAGGAATTAGGATCAAATAGCGTTCCGACGAACACTCAAACAATATTTGTCAATCCTTTTATTTTATTTACAATAATAATATCTATAATCATAGTCTTATTTTATATCCACGTTCACTATCAATGCCATTTAACGTGGATAGTTTGAAAATTTCAGAACATCTCTAACTCACTTAATAAAGTTTCTTATATGCTGTAAATACTTATCAATACAGAAACCTCTGTTTCTTCTGTCAGCTGCTTTGTCAGAACCAGTTCCTAGAAACAAAAGAAAATTGTTAAATTAGATTATTAAGTTCTGTGTTTACTAGACATAATAATATACTACAAAACAAGCTATTTTACATTTAACTAGACTAAGTCAGTATTCATGTCGTCGTAACTTATAAACGCTCATCTCTAAGAAATTACGTAACTTGTAAACGCTATAATTTAAGAATACTCCTTAACAAAAACATCTTTGCATAATATGCGTCCATTAAATACTTTATTACTTTTCTCTTGAAGGAGTGAACTCTATTTATGTTTTCTTACGACGAAAATAGTTAATCAAGTACGGTATTTGTTATTAAATTATGTGATAACATATTCTATATACCTTATACTGTATATGTTCATATTTTCTTCATATACTGAACGACAATTGTATTTCAATATTCTACATCTTGATTGTTTACTATAATGAATCACAGGCGTTAAGTATATTGTTAATAATACAACTTAACTGTTTTATTTTTAATCCTTCCAAACGTATTACATAGTTTATACGAAGTGTATTTCGAAGTGTCGCGAAAATTCACACTCTATAAACATATACATATAATTTCAATGTACTTTCTCAAATATATACAGGATGGACCAAAATAATAGACATAAAATGCTGAAATTTTGTACCATGAAGAAGTCAATTGGATGACATTGTTTGACATACTCTTCAATACCACCAGTTTAACAATGTCATCAACCCTACACAAAGTTGTATTTTTCAAATAGCACTACGTCGGAATATTACATCTTTCAAATTTACATATAAAAATGTAAAATTTTTACACTTATTGTGAAGTGTGGCAAATCAAGGACGCTACATTATCACAAACATCGAAAAAAGAAGAAACAATTTTGTAATAACTCAACTGACACTGACGTGGCAACAAGCATCCAAAGTACCTTTGTGTCGAATACTATAATCACTATATGACGTAATTCGAACAAGTAGAAAGAAAGTCACAAAAAATTGAAATTTTGACTTTTTTCAAAGAACTTTATTTTTAAAAAAAAAACGTGTTTAAATAAATATCACATACAATAACTAACATCCTTTCCAATAGACCTAGACATGAAGATGATAATGGCGTCTAAAGGGAATCGATATCTCAAATTATATGAAAAAAATGTTAAATTTGATACATTGTTTAAAATGGTGTATTTGTGGAAACTTTCTTTTAAAAAAAAAAACTTTCTGATTTACTTTGCTTCTATAAAATTATAACAATATTTTTTAGTAGGTGTTATTACAACAAAAAATGAAATGAAATCTTTAAGTTTTACGTCCCACGGTTATGCCGGTTAGGCTAAAGGAGACGGTGATAATGAGAGATGAGTGAAATGGTGGAATGAAGGAAGTGGGAGGAAACGGGAGAACCCCGAGAAAACCCACGAGCACGGCATTTGTCCACCACAAAGTTCACTTGGCGGGGGCTGGGATCGAACCCGGGACCCCAAACACCAGAGGTGAACGCTCTACCACTGAGCCACCGCGCCCCCTTATTACAACAAGTTCTCATGTTTGTCCCGTACTTTATTTGGATGTGCATTGCCTCGTCCGTATCACTTGTGTTGGAACTGCTGCAGAGGCCATCAAAATTTGGGTAAGCGAGGAATAAATACATTCACATCTACACTAGTCTAGTGTGTACCTTAGCGCGCGCGCATAAGGTTCCGGTTAGATTTCCAATAGATCGTTTGTACCTATAGCTTATATATGTACTCCAGGTATTATCTAACCTAATGTTTAGACACAATAAATATTTAAAGAAAACAGTTGCACCATTCATGTATTTACCAGAAAACACTTGTAAACTTCCTCTTTTTTTATTATTTCTTGTAAAATGAAAAAAAAAAGTTTATCTACACTCTTATCTTTTGGTACTGTACATTTTCAAATCATTTTATAGCTCTATCCGTATGTTAGCTATGTATTCATTAAAATATACCACCTACGGTTCATACTGTGGAACACAAATAGAAAAACACAGAAGTGGATGCCTATATTTACTAAATACTTCAATAGCAGTCATACGTTATTGATACATTGATCATTTTTCTGCAATATCTTAAAACCAGTCATTTAAAAAACAAACAAATTAACAATTAACATCCATCTCTATTCAGTTCCAACCACATTTCCGCATATGTTAACTTTCTAATAATATTACCCATCTCAAATATATAATAAAAGATTTCAATTATGAAACAATGGAATAAAAAACTTATGCACTATAATTGAAAATAAGAAAAATAATATGAAAAACATGACAAAATAACAACATATTTATCAATTCTGTGAACTTGTGTTCTATTTTATAACTACGAAGCTGCAAAACTATGGAGATACATAGGTTTGAGGGCAATAGTTGCCTCAAACCTCAAGAAATTTCTTGGATTCTAAGTTGATCATCCCTGCTGACTTAAATGACGCCCCTGATTTGAAATGTGTAATAACCTAGCGGACTGTTATTTGAAAAAAAAAATATATAACTTTATGTTGTGTTGGCAGCACTGTTAAGCTGCTCGCATCGCATATTACGCCGAACAACATTCCAGTACTTAGACGGTACAAAATTTTAACATGTTTTGTGTATTAGTTTAGAAGTTACAAGGGCGTATCAAGATAAGTTGTCCACCCTTGTCATACATATTGTGTCTACGCTCAAATATAATTTCAACATAAGTGCACTGACTTCAATGATTCATATTTTGTTTTAAAGAATATACTTTTCCAATGGTCTAGAACTCACTCACTAGAACTCACTTAAAAACACATCAATTATTTAAAAATGCAATACTGCTATTGGATTAAAAGAGCATTAGATTTTCGGAGCGTGAAATAATGTAGTGTTTTTATTGGTTTTATAAATTCACTCTGATAGCTATCTGAAAGTGGAGCAAGAAAAGATATGCAGATAAACACAGAGTACAAATGATATAAGACATAATAACTATTTCAGGGATCTGTTCACTTCGTATAATACAAGTTGCTACCTGCATCTTAAAATAAGTTATTTAGATTTAATTTCAGTTGTGCTATTAATCTTGATAAAACGACGAAATGATATATTTAATTGTGTCTAAGGGAAATATGTTAATGCGTTGTGTCTACGAGAAATACTAATCTATAAATTAATTAAATAAAATACGTACTTATACTAACTAAAAGAAATATCCTTTAAAAGAGCATCATTTAACGCATGCGTTAACTGCCACGAATATTCTAAGCTTAATATGCAAATTACCTGAGGGGTGAGGAGTACTCTCCCTTTGTAATTAATACGAGTAATGATTTCTATTATATAGTATAGCTCCCAAAAGAGTTCCACATTTAACAATGTTCCCACTCCTAAATACTAATTAAATTTTGTTTAGAAAATGAATTACATTGTTGAAATAAATGCATGGAAAACAAAACTTCCACTGTTCTTACTCGTAATTTAATAATTACAAATATCGAGAAAAAATATACTTTGCTGTATGTAAACTAAACCAAATCAGCACTTTAGCATCTAGGCTGTCGTCAGGAAATAAGGTTGTGACGGGCGTTCATGAAGGACGAACTCTTCCGGTTTGATTGATTGAAGGGATTAATTACAAGTTTAAATAGAAAACATGAATGGTCTTTAGCTACAGCGTTTAAGAAACTCAACTATAAGGAGCATTCATTTAATTCGTACTCACCCTGTAGAAATATGGGAAATTGTTCATCTACCTTTATAGTAATCACCTCTGGCGGCGACGCCTTTTGTCCATTGTGACACGAGCCGCTGGATGCCTTTCTGGTAGAAAGCCTTGGGCTGCTGGCGAAGCAACGATGTTACCTCCTGTATGATCTCATCGTCCGAATGGAAAGGGTGTCCACGTAGAGCTTTTTCCAGTGCCTCAAACAAGTAAAAATCGCAAGGGGAGACGTCGGAGCTGTAGGGCGCGTGACGAATCTCCCACTTAACCTTTGTCAAAGTCCCCTGCGTCACGTTGGCCATATGCGGCCGCGCATTGTCATGAAGCAAAACCACATCCGCCGACAGTTTCCCTGGGTGTTGGGACTTGATGGACTTGTGGAGATTGTGCAACGTCTCTCCGAACCAGGTGGCGTTCACTGTCTGTCCGTGCTCTAAAACATCCGTGTGCAGTAGTCCTCGAATATTGAAGAACACGGAGGCTATGACCTTCCCCGATGAGGTTCGAATCGATTTGGACTTCTTTGGAGGGACGAGGTGGTGTGACGCCACTGCGAACTTTGGCGTTTGCTTTCCGGGTCGTAGTGATGGCACCACGTTTCGTCCCCTCGAATGATTTTCTCCAAGAATGCTTCACCTTCGAATCTGTCCAGGTGCGAGTGGCACGCCTCCATTCTTTCCGTTTTCTGAACTTCGGTAAGGCTGTGGGGCACACATTGGGTACAAACCTTGCGAAAATGAAGGTGCGGGTGATTATGGAGTGGGTCAATCCGACACTGATGCCCACTTATGTCGCTACCTCCTTCACCGTAGTTCTCCGGTTCTGGCGGATGATCTCGCCCACTCGCACAATAATTTGTAGCGTCGCCGCTACGGGTTGCCCCAGACGAACGTAGTCTTTAAGCGTCTTTCGACCCTCTGCAAACCGCTTGCGTCATTTGATGACTGCTGGCAGTAACAATGAATACTGTCCATAAACCACCACCATATGTCTGCGCATTGCCCGTGCGCCGACACCTTCAGCGGTGCGTACGGTGTAAAAAAAAGTTGTTTTGACGTGGATTCCCTTCAAACGGCCGGGAGTTTAAATGGAAAGGCAGTTGCTCCCTGTCCCTCCACAAGTTATCGCTCTAAAAGGTGAGACACTTTAAATCATGTAGGCTCTATGAAATACAATATAATATATATAATAATGAAAAAAAGATGGCCAATTTGAATAGTATGTACTCTATGTATAGGCCTATATGTTATGTACGTAAATGCATGCAAAGTGAAAAATGTAGAATATATATGTTGCTGCCTGCCTATGCTGTGAAGTTTCCTCTTATTTTGAAGGCTTTGTATAATGCGGAAACTTTCACTAATAATAATAATAATAATAATAATAATAATAATAATAATAATAATAATAATAATAATAATAATAATAATAATAATAATAATAATAATAATAAATAGTTACCAATTTCTTTAATAAATATGAAGGTCGGGACATTTTAAAGTTCCGCCACGTCGGGACGTGGGACATTTTCTCCAAAATCCTGACGGATGGCAGTCATATCTGAGTTCGGTTCCTGGAGATTGAACCTTCAAATTTGGTTCGGATTCCACCAAAAATTAGAGCTCCATGTCTTATATAGCCTTAGTGTTGAAAAGGACGTTAAAACTACAATTCAACCAACAGCCTTTTTCTCAACTGTTGACTGTAGTACATTTAGTATACTCTATATGTATTTTATTTTGTTTTTACTGTCATCGCTAAATATAAACGCCATCAAATTACTTTATTGCTAAAACTCATGGAATTCTATTAGCCGCAAACAAGTTCCAAGGTTGGTATTGTTCAGCATCGCAATTGTTTGATACTTTTGTTTTCTTTGATGAAGTAATATCTTTTTTCTTTTCTAATCATATAAAGAGAAGACTTATGTAACTTAAAAAGCTTTTTGTTTCCGCAAAACAATAGCCCAAAAAATGTAATTGTTTTTATTCCTGTGGAAGGAGAAAGAACAAAAATGTTGCCATTTCCCATCTGAAAGACACAAACAAGAAACAAAATGTTTCTACAACCTCACACTGCATGCAACAAACACACAGAACGAGATGAAGAGGAGAAAATGTGAGCCTTGGTTGCTCTATTATTATCCTCTTATTTCCAGGAAACAATTATTCCAGTGATTATGTTCCTGCGGTGGCGACTGAAGTATGCCATAACGCCTGGACAGGATACTACAAAAGCTTTGCATATCTAGTTATTTTATTTTTAGTAATACTCTTTTTTTTTCCTGTGTGTGTGGGGGGGATGTCAGAGATGTAAAGGAAACATTATAAGGGAGCTAACCTAAAAGGAAATACGATTCACCCCATTATGGTGTTTGCATATTTTTGAGTCGCTAAGTAGGAGATAAATAGCAAAATGATAAACAACAATACAAATGTAATATATACATGTAATACAGCAAATTATAGATGCGTTAAAATATTAAATAATACTTTTGATAAAGTGGATAGTTTCAAATATCTAGGATCAATATTAACAGACGAAAATCATATCCACGAACAAATTAAATGTCGACTAAAAGCAAGGAATTCGTGTTACTATTCGGTGCAAAATCTCTTGTCGTCGCGAATTCTGTCGAGGAATTTAAAACTTAAAATATACAAAACGATAATCATGCCTGTTGTTTTGTATGGCTGCGAAACATGGTCACTTACTCTGAGGGAAGAACATAGACTGAAAGTATTTGAGAACAAGATCCTGAGACGAATATTCAGACCCAAGAGGAACGGGAATGGGGAATGGCGGAAACTTCATAACGAGGAACTACATAATTTATACGGTTTACCCAACATTGTTAGGGTCGTCAAGTCTAGGAGGCTTAGGTGGGCGGGCCATGTAGCTAGAATGGAAGAAAGTAGAAACGCCTGGAAGACCAATCGGAAAACGACCATTAAGAAGACTAGGCGCAGATGGGAGAACAATATTAAGATGGATCTCGCAGAGATTGGAATACAAAGTAAAAACTGGATGCAGTTAGCTAAGGATAGAAGTCAGTGGAGAGCTTTTGTGAACGCGGCATTGAACCTCCGGGTTCCATAGGCCATAGAGTATATATATATATATATATATATATATATATATATATATATATATATATATATATATATATATATATATATATATATATATATATATATATATATATGACGCACCATACGAGACCTGTCGGAAAAGTATCCGACCATGATCCCGAAAAACCTGGTAACATTTCATTTTTGGGAACAGTCGAAAGTTTAAAGGCAAATGATCAAGCGTAAAATCAAATGTTCATGCTACATCAATCATTTCTCTGTTAAACAAGTGTAGTTCTATTAAGACAGTAGAAAGTTTTTTTTAGGTGGTCCGAACCCGATGGACACCCCTCATGGGTACGCCCCTGCGCAGAGTTCGATTTCAGATGGAAGAGCATTGAAATTTGAACGCATTATGATGACTCTGAGTCCCCCTTAAAACTGTAGGTCTTCGTCTCATATAATCTCGGTGCTGATAGGGACGCTACACTGCAATCTGAGAAAAACATACCATCAAGAAAAGAAGAACTGAGATTATGCAGTAGTCGAAGTGGTTATTATACAGTTATGTACTTATAAAATACAAAGAAACACCATTTACTTCCGTATACCTAAGAACAATACTACATACAACAAACAATACCTCCTCGTACGTATACAGTTCGTTTCTTTGGATTCCATATTTTAATAGCTACAGCAACAGCTAAAGAAAGCACCAAACAATGTTATTGAATTTCATGGAAGGAATATTTTTAATCAAGGAGAGAGTAAACATCAAATTATATTTTTCAAATATTGAACAAGTCTTTATCAAGAATTATTTAGAAAATTTATCTCTCGTGTTATCACGGCAAATAAACTGCGCGCTTTTTTTCTTCTGCACTCGTTCCGACTTCATCATGATATTGAATTCATTCAGAAGAATTGCAATCTTTTATTGGTTCTCTGTAAATTGTATTTTAGAATTTTTACCACAGTCTATTTTCCACTTCTCACTGACTACTGCTTTGGAAATATTTCTGGAAATATATCTGTTGTTAAATGGGGATACCATTTTTTAAAACTCAATGCACCGTAGAACACGGCAGGAGTTAGTTCTGTTCAGGCTCGTATCCAGGAGGGTCTCGGGGGGCCGGGCTGTTAGGCTTGCAAATGAACTATAATATGGTAATGAACTACAATATGGTTGGATCGGCCCTCCTAACTTCTAACGCCCCCCTGCCTACATTTTGTGGCCGGCTACGGGCCTGATTCTGTTAAAGTTTGGATTGCTGCTTCTTATTGATGGCACATAGTTTGTGGCAAAGCATAGGATAGATGATTTTGGTTTATTCAACCCCCATTTGTATAGCTTTTTTTTTTTCTGAGAACGTTCAAGATTTGACTATTTTCTAGCTCGCATTATGAAAAGTGAAAACAAATTTAAAAGTATTTAAATAAGTGTAAATAAAAACAATAATAACAATTTCTACAGGACGTCTTGTAAAGAAATATTTTTATTTTTGCATCAGCAAGAGGGCACACGGCCAGTTTTAATTAAAATTCAATCGATATTCATGACCAATTATGAAGAAATTGATAACTGTACCACGAAAGTGGTAGACTATAATAAAATACTTGCCCTGGTCTAAGGATTGTCTTAGCAATAATAATTTTTAAAAATTCATACGATTTGTTTAGTGGTTCGTATGATATGATGGATCAAACAGATGCTTTTTCATAGATTACAATCATAGAGGTTTATCACCGTTTGTGAAATATTAGATCATTCTGTTGAAAATTAGATTTGGCACGAAAATTGGAAACTATCAGAAATACTGGTCTAAGTAGAAATCAAATTTACAAAATTTGCTATAAGAGATATTAAGTTAACTCTACTGTACTGAGCTAACGGTTTTCATAAGGTTACGAAAGTCAAGCAATACTAGATCTAGTTAGTATGTGAGAAACTATTGAGGAAAATAAATTTTGTCAGTATTGTAAGTTTCACCCAACCTCGTGAAGACAATTAGGCGTCATCTGAAAGGAAATAATTTTTGAGAATGAAAGTAAAAGCTTATTTACAAGATATGTCAATAAAGAACATAGAAGTGAGATAGTGGTCGAGGGAGAAAAGCGGCGTTTAGTGAGGATTTTCAAATATACAGTCAAATGTCTATGCGACTCCCCTCAAGAGCCGTAGTTGCTTTAACTGTTACTACTATTCTTAAGAGCTTATTTGTCAAAATATTACGTACTTCTGCAAATATAATGTTTCACAAGATCCGTAAAAACTTTTCAAAGAATTACTGTGTATCTGTAAACCATCCCCTCGTGCAGAATAGATGTTTTCCATTTCTTTTTTAAAGAGAAAAAATATACATATTTACATACAATCATATCATCAGTGTTGTTTAAGATAGAGTGTGAAGACGATTACATACAAGCAAGACATATTTCTAGATAAGAGACAGGCAAACATAACTAGGAGAAAAGTAGGATAAAATAGAGTAAGATGGAGCAACGGAAAAATGGATTCACACAAAATGAAAAACAAGCGGTAACTGCGTTGCAGGGAAAATGATGTTTTTGTTCTTCTTCTCAGAATAGAATCTCCCATCTCATGTTCTATGAGGGTTTTGTGAGTCATTGGAGGACATTTGAAGGAGACACTTCAGAGCTATGTAGAGCATTTTGTACTGGAGAAGACGGGAAAACAAAACCAAAAATAAACGAATGAAATATGGCGCCATTGTACCCTTATCAAGTTGATTCATGCATTGGGAAACTTTGGATGATTTCAAGGGTCGAATAAGCGAGAAAGCTGAGCACCGGTGGATGAGGCAAATAATAAATATTAACTGCTCATGCGCGCTGCTACTGTCCTTGACTCCAGCAAACTAAGCAGTTGCAGCTGGGAGAAGAGAGGAGAGGAATCGTTGTCGCAGCAGCAGCAGCCAAACTCAAGGTCCACCGATCGATTCCAGGGAGGAGAACACGTAATGTTAGTCTAAGCTCTCGACTGCGGTGGCTTTTATCTCAAGCTGTTCAAACGTTTTCTACTTGAAATTGAGAGCGTCTCCCGGGAGATAGATTGTGTGCTCAGGTGGGGCTTATCGTTTCCACAGTGATGGGAACAGTTCAAGCATGCTAATCTAAATACCAGGTGTATTCTCTTATCTCAACTACAAGATGAGATGTAGAGCGGAACCAAGGGCAAGAGAATGTCATTAATATTATCTGCGACCCAGCCATCTAAGACAACATTCAATTGTTCAGCATACGTCAATCTTTATTATAATTTTTAAATCAACTTTCAGGTGCAACCTTTAAGGATAATCAACATTGGGATCGTTAATCATGAATAGTAATGACAACAAACAATAACAATTGGAAAGGAAGTCCGCTGAGATGTCGGCATTCGCCTAATGGAACTGAGAAAAAAAAATACTAGCAAAATTTGAGGTAGAAGGGGCATAGTTGAGTTTGGATAACCGCTAACCTAAACCCACTCTAGCATTAGGTCTAATAAAACACTTCATGGCGTAACGTAATTGTTACTATATAACGTTCCGCTTTCTAAATACTAGCATAAGTTTACTATCTGAGCACTATGTACTAAGATATCACCCTTCATTTCTGTCCCAATGTTAGCTCACCAACTGGGGTAACTTTGAAGCAAATCATGTTTTCAAGGACGTAAACATTTGATATGTACTAAAGTTAGGCTACTAAAGGGCATGTTTATTAATTATTATATTTTTAACAATATTTTTAACAACCCTGTTCAGCATATTTGTTAAAAATATATATTCTTAAACAGTTTGAGCATATTTGAAAAATAAATGTCAAGAAAAAATTAACTCCCTTTGAACAAATTAACAATAATTGAAACTAAGAACGTACAATGAGTTAAAAATGAACAGAAGTCCTAGTGTACTAATACAACAATTGCATCGAAGTAAAAAGAAAAAAAAGTCCAAGTGGACATCAAGTACCGGTATATTAAAAGTAGGTAAATATTCATCATACAAAGCCAGCTAGTTTACACTGAAGTTTCTTCGGTTATCTCTTTGTCTGTGGAATTATTATTTAAAAAATCTCATCTAGTGGCAAGTTTAGGACCTTTCCATTATCTGATCATTTCCAATAATTATTGCAGTTTTACACGGTGTTGAACAAGAAAATGTTTATAGTCTTTTGTGTAATTCGTTTGGGGTACAGTTCATCTTCATAGTTTACGTGCATGAACTGATTTTCACACAAATTTGACTGGCCTTGTTAGGATTGCCTGAAGTTGCAGAAGAAACAGTGTCTTAATTGGAATCAATGTTCTCGAGGATTCCGAAGAAATTGTCATCCATCTTTGTTCTGTTGCTGAAGATGATAACAAACTATTACTGCCGCAAGTTTCCGTGTCAGTTTATGTCTTTTCTGCTTCTTCCTCTCAGACGAAGCTCACCACGTAGAGAGCACTGTACTAATATGCTTTTACTACTGCAGGAAGCCCTCGTATGTTCTTACTGGATGGCAGAGATGTACTCAGAAGAGAGGCTTCGTCCAGCGAGAACGTTTAATTTTTTCCGTCTTGAGAGACATGTTCCAAGAAGATTTCTACTCATAATCAGCTTGTCTTCTCATCAAGTTACTAAGTCAATGTTCCAATTTTGATAAAGTTCAACACAACAAAACTATTACTCACGTTACCAACGTATAATAATACTAATCAAGATATTCAAAAATTTATTTCAAGTATCAGTTTTCGCAACAGCGGCTCTACTTTCTGCATTCACGATAAAAAAAATTGTCAACTCTTACATATCCACAACATACTTCAGACTACTGTGCATCCGAAAGATGCTAATCAGTGATTTCGGAAGTTGCCATTGAAGAGCAGCTGAAGTTTAACGTTTAATTCTTTGATGAGGCCATGGGACTCCACTTTCGGCTATACCAATGTATTTCACACCATGCTCAATATGCAAAAAAAGCATGTGTCCCAAAACAAAACTTTTTTACTGTATTTTTGAGAGTGGAAAAAACCTATTGATTATTTTTCCCGTAATCACAATTTGCCTCACCCATTGTCGATAAATAAAGACTTGTCCTTGGGATTACTATTGCGTGTAGTCATACTATATTAACACAAATCAAGTGGGTATGCTTCCTGATATAAAAGTTTTGTTTGGGAATGACTAAATTTGTGAACTTGCACTTATTATACAGTATACTGAACTTTAATAGCTTCACATTAAAAAAAAAAAAAAAAATCGTACGTCCCGTTCTACCTCATTAAAACTGAGGTATGTTTTTCGATATGTGCCTGATCATTATAATGCTTGCAGTCCACAGCATCTTTCGATTAGTATTTCAGATATATTACATAACTAACAAAAATTAAAGGTTAATAGTTAATGATAGTTTCAATATGTTTATATCTCATTAATGAGGTGTGTTCTATTGTCTTACTAATGTTATAACGGAAGATTTCTTGGAATATGGTGCGGGAGCAAGCGGTCATCCGTGGGATTTTGATGATAGTGCGATGAGGCATGGCTTTTCTATTTTGTTGTATATTAATTATGAAAAATTTAGATGTTGCCAAGAGATAGACTTCTGCAGTCCAATATGGCGGCCACTTCAAAATAGCGGTTGAATTTTACACACTAATATTCCTATCTCGGTTATTTTTCATCAGATTTATATGATTTTTCTAAAATGCAAGTCTGCATTGAAATAATAATTTTAGTTATTATACATGTTATGCTATCTGTAGTGGTTTCCCAGTTTTAAAAGAAAAACATTTTTATACCTAAAGATGTGGAAAATAGATTGCGCTATTAGTCCAGTCAACATAAGGATTAACCTTGAACAAATTGCAATAGAAATGAAACATGTGCCAAAATGATGCTGAACACATTCTAAGCAAACTTGAAAAAGTCCTCAAGAATATTCAGTCTGGAAGGTCGTTAAATCCAATATGGCCGCCGTTGCTGGCAGACATAATAACAAACGGAGTAATTATGTGACTTTGTAACAAAATTACAGGCTCACCATCCCTGATAAAAGTTGTTCACCATTATGTGTCCTTTCAAATGAGGCACTGAACATACTTCTAATATACAGGGTATATCAAAAGTCCCCTGATATAGGGTAACTCTGTTATTATCAGAGTTACAACAAAATATAAGAGTGGAAACCGTCTCCAAATATGATGTTTTCAATCTAAAGTGAAGGATATTTTTTTTTTTTTTTAATCAGACGAGCCCTTTGTGCTGTACACTCTTTATCTGCTCAATGTTAAACGAAAGTGCAACGTTGCTATTTACCGGGAAGTGGATACATTTTGTAAGAGTATGATGAATGGATGCATGTTTGAAATAGGGGCTGGCCATCGACACGTTAGCATAAAAGACAGTAACTTCATTCACTTATATTGTGGGTCCCGGTAAATAACAACGTTGCACTTTCATTTAACATTGGGCGTATACAGAGTGTATAGCCAAAACGGCTCGTCCAATTTAAAAACTCCTTCACTTTAGATTGAAAGCATCATGATTGGAGACGGTTTTCTCTCTTACATTTTCTTATAACTCTGATAATAACAGTGTTACCCTATGTCAGGGGACTTTTGAGACACTCTGTACTTTATTCATTACCTACACATAGTAGGCCTTTTATGCTTCTTGTAACTGTAAATGTAACTCTGTTTGTGGTTATTGTTTTCAAATGGCTGAATGGTTGAATATTGAACTGTATCTGATGATTTTAATTTAATTTATCTCAGAAGGAATGCCAAGGAATTCAGGAAGCGAGTGAATTATGTGCAGCTGCACTGACAGCAAAACCTAAAAAAAAAAAAGTACATCATGAATACCGAAGGAAGTATGTGAATTGCAGTCACATCAACAAGGGTACGCAATTAAGAATATCGTCCGATAAAGAGACATCTGCAAGTATTCTGCTGTCAAATGTGCAAGCATTTCATTGTGCTCTTAACTGTTTGCTTTGTAGTGAGCCTGATAGATATGACTTTAAATGGAAGGATCACTGTCTAATTCCACTAAAAGCTAATACTTTTCAAGAAACAATATTGAAATTATGTGAAGAATCCAATGATGATTGGGACATAACTGTAAAAAGTTATATTGAATATGCCAGAGATTTGTTTGCGAAAGACGCAGTGTACCACACTATTTGCAGTGTAAATTTTAGAACAGGAAAGGGGGTTCCAGGAAAAATGAAGAAGCAGATGGCATCAGGTGAATACGAACCGAAGAAAAAGGCAAGCCTATGCAGACTGAAAGAGAGGATGCTTTATTGCGAGTAGTTGAGTATTTGGGGATGTACGATGATAGCAGGGAAGGAATCACTATAACTGAAGTAAATGGTAAAGTGGAGTTGTTACTTTCAAAGAGGTATCTGCTAGAATCCTTCAAGACTTTTACGATGAGAACATAAGAAAAAGTGCTGTGGAGGAGCAGTTGAGATTATTGCAAACTGCAGCAAAGTTAATAAAAGTGTGCAATAAAGTCCATGAAAACATCAAATAGTACTACCCTTCCACTGAAGGTACAATCTTGAAAGTACTATGTCATTTTTCGTGTAGTGTTAAGAGTTTTTCTGAAAGAGATAGCTACAGTTGCACACACTGAAACCAAAATCACTTCCTTGGGTCAGTGTATAATCCAGTTAGCTCGTAAAAAAAACTGATGCATGCTCCACTACAGGTTGGTTTGGGCTTGCAGACGCAAAACGTTTTTCGTTGCCGCTTTCTATTAGACACGATTTGCCATCATGGGTATTGCATTTCATATTCTGAGATGCACTATCTTATGTTTTCATAATAGTCTTGAAGGATTCTAGCAGATATATCTTTGAAAATAACAACTTTACTTTACCACTTATTTCAGTTATAGTGATTCCTTCTGCAAATAGTTCCAATAGTTTAGCTTCCATGACAGTCCAATAGTTTAGCTGCTAGTTTAGCTTCTATCTGACAAAGTACCTTTGCCCTTCTGAATAGCACAGCTTCTGTTCCATAACCTTTAATATATCAAATATGGTAACCTGCTATCATCGTTCATTCCCAAATACTCAACTATTCGCAAGAAAGCATTCTCTCTTTCAGTCTGCATGGGCTTGCCTTTTTTCTTCCGTTCGTATTCACCTGATGATATCTGGTTCCTCATCTTTTGTGGAGGTACACTGCGTCTTTCGCAAACAAATCTCTGGCATATTCAATATAACTTTTTACAGTTATGTCCCAATCATCATTGGATTCTTCACATAATTTCAATATTGTTTCTTGAAAAGTATTAGCTTTTAGTGGAATTAGACAGTGATCCTTCCATTTAAAGTCATATCTATCAGGCTCACTACAAAGCAAACAGTTAAGAGCACAATGAAATGCTTGCACATTTGACAGCAGAATACTTGCAGATGTCTCTTTATCGGACGATATTCTTAATTGCGTACCCTTGTTGATGTGACTGCAATTCACATACTTCCTTCGGTATTCATGATGTACTTTTTTTTTAGGTTTTGCTGTCAGTGCAGCTGCACATAATTCACTCGCTTCCTGAATTCCTTGGCATTCCTTCTGAGATAAATAAAATTAAAATCATCAGTTACAGTTCAATATTCAACCATTCAGCCATTTGAAAACAATAACCACAAACAGAGTTACATTTACAGTTACAAGAAGCATAAAAGGCCTACTATGTGTAGATAATGAATAAAGTACAGTGTGTCTCAAAAGTCCCCTGACATAGGGTAACACTGTTATTATCAGAGTTATAAGAAAATGTAAGAGAGAAACTCGTCTCCAATCATGATGTTTTCAATCTAAAGTGAAGGATTTTTTAAATCGGACGAGCCGTTTTGGCTATACACTCTGTATACGCCCAATGTTAAATGAAAATGCAACGTTGACATTTACCGGGACCCACAATATAAGTAAATGAAGTTACTGTCTTTTATGCTAACGTGTCGATGACTAGCCTCTATTTTAAACATGCGTCCATTCATCATACTCTTACAAAATTTATCCACCTCCCGGTAAACGGCAACGTTGCATTTTCGTTTAACATTGAGCACATAAGGAGTGTAGTACAGCACAAAGGGCTTGTCCGATTAAAAAAAAATCATTCACTTTAGATTGAAAACATCATATTTGGAGACGGTTTCGCCTCTTATATTTTGTTAGTGAAAACATCATATTTGGAGACGGTTTCCCCTCTTATATTTTGTTGTAACTCTGATAATATGCAATAATGTGTATTAAATTCTTTGCAATAATGTGTATTAAAAAGTGTAACATATTTCTTTTTCTAAGTGTATTTGAAACAAGAAAGAGGACTGTCTGAACCCTTCAAATACCAAATGTATCTTGGTTTCAAATGGAGTAAATAAATACAATACAATACAATAATAGAGTTACCCTATATCAGGGGACTTTTGAGACTCCCTGTATGTTAGAAGTATGTTGAATGCCTTATTTAGAAGGACACATAATGGTGAACAACTTTTATCAGGGATGTTGAGCCTGTAATTTTGTTACAAAGTCACATAATTACTCCGTTTGTTATTATGTCTGCCGTAAATGACCACCAATGGCGGCCATATTGGATTTAGCGACCTTCCAGGCTGAATATTCTTGAGGACTTTTTCAGTTTTGCTTAGAATGTGTTCAGCATCATTTTGGCAGATGTTTCACTTCTATTGCAATTTGTTCAAGGTAAAGTGTGATTTTTACGTACGTTGAGTGGAGTATGTATATGTAACGTACTCCAATTCATTGACGATTTAAAATATAATAACGGACATTTACATTATATTGCTTTCTTGTTGTTTAAAGGATGTTAGTAGGTATAGTTATATTTAGGTTAATGCATATTTTTTCATCCTATGTTTATAAAAGCTTAATACATTATTGTTACTGTAGTGACTTTTGACTAATATTCTTGCGTTAATAATAATCCCCGAGGAAAAGGCGCCCATAGGTTCAATGCAGTGTTCACAAAAGCTCTTCATTGACCTCTGTCTTAGGCAACTGGATGTAGTTTCTGCTTTGTGTTCCAGTCTCTCCAAGATCCATCTTAATATTATCCTTCCATCTGCGTCTTGGTCTTCCTAATGGTCGTTTCCCGATTGGATTTCGAGTCAAAACTTTGAAAGTGTTTCTACTTTCTTCAATTCTGGGCACATGACTTGTCCACCTGAGTGTCTAGACCTGATGATCCTAATAATGTTTAGTAAACGGTATAAATTATGTAGTTCCTCGTTATGAAGTTTCCGCCATTCTCCAATCCCGCTCCTCTTGGGTCCGAATTTTTTGTCTCAGGATTTTGTTATATCCTACTTTGAGTCTGCGTTCTTCCATTAGAGTAAGCGACCACATTTCACAACCATACAGCACAACAAGCATGATTATAGTTTTACATATTTTAAGCTTCAAATTTCCCAACAGAATTCGCGACGACAAAAGATTTTGAACTGAATAATAACACGAATTTGCTGGTTTCAGTCGACGGACAGGCAATAAAAATAAAAATAAATTAGTAATAATCACCATCCCATGTTACTTGATATTCTTTGTTATCACCGTGATACTAATGCACCACCAAGTTACGTTGATACTCCCCATCGGCACTTCATGACATATCATTTACAGTAAGATCACAACATATTGGACCCCTAAATATTAGCAATTTACAGATTGCACGAACTTTCATCTCAAGTTATCCATCATATGCTCCGTAACTACCTATTAACAAGGGCCTCCTCTGTTTTCATCAGTTCCTTAGTGTCCCCAGGAACAGAAGATAACAGTTTCGTCTGAACTAACATAACCTTGTGATGTGACGTCCAGAACACTGCATTTCATTCTTTCACTTCATTAACTACATGTATCCATTTTCCTTTATGCTGACCGCAACTTTAACTTCATTCCATTCGATTGTGTTCCTGTAATAACTGACAATGTCCACTTCTAACAATTCATCTATTACTGATCGTGTTTTTTGGTATTATTTCAATGAATGTATGATCAATATTAATATAATAAAAATACAATAAATAAATAAATAAATAAATATGACAACTTCTTAGACTACCTACACTTCCATTGACTCAGTCGATCAAAACCATAGCACTTACCTGAAGAAACGGCAAAACCCTTTAAATGGAACGGCGGACAAAGTGAGTTAGTATTAACTCGCAAGGAAGTGAAATGAATGAAGTGGAGCGTAGTGCAGTTAAGTGTCATATAGTGGAGTGCAAGGAGAAAGTTTTAGGCCCTCAAACTGTGGATAAAGGTAAACACCCAGGAGACGTTCATCGTTGGGACTTGGAAAGAAGCGGAACTTAAAATTAGAAAATTACGATGGATCAAGAGAAACTTACTTTAAAAATTTCGAAGCTACCCAATTGCTGTAGTTTGTAGTGTATAGTGTATAGTAAAATGCAACCTCACATGGACAAGTGCAGAGTTATGTCGGAGAACACGCTCAGTACTGTGACGAACAGTGTGTCTGTGTAGTTGCAATTGGAAGGCTCCGAGGAATCACATCTGACACGCTACTTGAGCGAAAGGCTTCATGGCATAGGACTTGCTACTAAGCCATCACCAACCGCAGTAAACTTCACCGTTTAAAATAAAGGTTTGAAAAACAGAACCTCCCTTCTTTGTTAGAACCAATGGAATAGATATACGCAGCACTTCTAGACTGAAACATTCTAAGTGTGTTCCATTCAGTAAAAGATTTTTTTTTCAATGGAGGCCACACCCGACAAAGTGTTCTCAGAAAATTATCATCTGATGAAACCCAGAAAAACCTCAGTGATGCAATGAAGAAAAATAGAAATGAAATGAAACACTACAAGTAAAAATTAATACAGTCATCAACAAAGAAGATGGGCATGCATGCTATAGATGTGCTATATCATTTCCCATGTTGGACGAAGAATGTAAGTCAGGTGTTAGAACAGCATCAGGTTCAACTTGTCCAAATTCATCAACTACCATAGTGCCTCAGAATCCGAATTCAATAGCCTTGTACGGAATTTTATCAAAAAGAGTCCTTTCAACATGTCTGTCATCCAAACAACGTGTAAAAATATCCGAGTTATAAACAATGTTTCCAATCCTTCTGTATGTAGGGAAATAGTTAAAAAACAGTTATCTGAAAATATAAATGAAATTGAATTCCATCGATCATCTCGTCTAAATGAGGCACACTTAGTGTCTCTAAAGGTATTCCGAGACAGTTGTAGTGATGTAGATTAGATGAAGATGTCGATGTCAAAATGCGATGCCTCTATGATGCAGCACAATTTCTGAGGAGTGCCATAAACTGGGATTTTACAGAAACTATAGATGCAGCAGATGATCATATTCCCAGAGAAATATGCACTCCCTTCAGATGTCTCGTGTGTGGCAGAGTAGACATTATGTCTCAGAGAAGAAAGAGGTTTCAGCCACTAGAACTGCTCTCAGTTTATCCTAAACAGCTGTGGCATTAGGTTGAGTGAGAGACAAATGTGATGTTCTACCAACGTTCAGCAGACATGTGTTATGACTCAACAAGATGCCATAGGATTTTATCCATTCATCAGGCCACATTAAACAAGGAAATCATCCGGTTGCTTCCTGGACCAGAAATGTTTGTCGAATGTTTGTTTTTTTTTCGGTATGAAACACAAATTGCAGAAAATATAATCCGCGAAGCAATAAAAAGCAATGGAACATATGTTCTTTCTGGTATTGTTAGAAACCGATTCATTTTTTGCTACAGATAATGTAGCCTTCATGGAAGACACTTCAGATGGTAAAAACACTATCCACGTTACAGTTACTGCGTTTTATCAGCGTGAAAAAGCCTAATGATGTGGCACTACCTGCCCATGCAATGACTTCATCCAATAACCGTACATTGGTCAATCTTCCAGAGTGCGTCACTAACATTAAAGGTTGTAGTATGCCATCAAAGCCGATGCCTAAGTGTTCAAATTATCCAGTTTCACTCACAGAAGAATGGGATAAATAAGACTTTAAGACATGGATATTAGCAAAAGCACTGCCTAAAACTGAACATGGTTTGGCAAACACAAGCACGGAGGAATACCCACTGGTAATTGTTCCTAGAAGTCGAAACGTTCCCACGTGCCCAGTTCTGAACTCACGCATAAAAATGGTTTGCCCTCTTCAAATGTTAATGTTCTTCAACTAATTCCACTACCACGAACAGATTAGTCAACACTATTTACAATTCTCCTGTTTGAAAAGAGCATCAACTAAATTGTCATGGACACTGGAAAAAGAAACTGTTATAACTATTATATACAAAGACGAAACAGTTAGAAATGTATAGGTATGATCTGAATTACCTTATACTTCGTCCAAGTGAACTACACGTAATAATGACAATGCTTAGATGCATTAGTGTTTTCATCAAAAGCAATGGACTGGATATGTCATAGATTGAAAGTAATTTTTGAGGTACTAATACCACCAGTTCCATAATCGAGGAGAAACATGTTTGAAGAGGTATGGAAGCACATTTACTAACAGCCCAGGATTTGTTCACTTTGTACTTAGAATTATTTATCGCTAAAAATTCCAACTTAAGAGCAGGACCATAACCTGTGGGGGCAGGGGGCAACTTCCTCTCCAGGAGAGCTTCCCGCCGTTCGAAGGGGCCCACTTTAAGACAAAATTTTCTTACTCCATATACGATATGAATATGAAATTATAAATTTAGCATCAAACAGATTCACTACATTACATAAACAAAACAGCACACAAACGGTAAATAAAACAAAAATGAGTCGTGAGTCCATTTCATTTAAAAATCTACTATTAAGATCCCTAGAAATAATATTTATTCGTATGGCTTTGAGATTTGTTATTGTCACTTTAATTAATTTGTCATGTATGGGACGGGCCCACGAATGTGTGGGAGGGCTCACAGACTCCGTGGGCTCATAAAGAGTAAGATGAGAATAAGGAACCTATTTTCGAATTTTGCAGGAAAGCCAAAAATAACTTTTCTAGGGGGCCCAAATATTAATGCTTGCCCCCCAGAAAAATCTAAGCTACGGTTCTGCTTAAGAGGCACCATTCAGTTATCAATTGACAGTTTCACATCAATATCTGAAGAAACAAATACTTCAGAAAAAAAGATGTGCCTTTGAAAAGTCACAGCAGATACTGGAAACTGACAGCGTCTTCAAGAAAATGGATACTTTTGAATGCTCATTAGAGAATAAATCAACTGCTAAAGCGTTGTTGCTGTACATGCAAATGGTTCTAGAACTGTGCTAGTTTATTAAGTCAGGGCGAATTGGAAACTTTGAACTGCACTTGTCTATTCTTGATTCATTAGCTAAATATTTCTTCACATATGATAAACATCATTAAGCACGGATGATCCTACTGTATGTGGCAGACATAGAAAGAAGATATCCTGACGTATACTCAAAGGTTTCAGAAGGTAGCTGGGTGGTAAATAGTTGTTAGAGCTGAGAAGCATGTCACTCGAGTTTGAAAATGAGTGGTGACATAGTGGGAATAACTAGTAACCAGTCAATTCTTACGTAATTCTTTTTGGTTGTACCTACTACGGCAATGCTTGCTACAGACTGTAAGGCAAAAGGAGAAGTCAGAGTAGTAGATCGTCCTGTGCGTCACGAATATTCCAAATCTTTTTTCCCTCGACAGGAATGCATGATAGCTAATTTGATTGACACTTTACGAAGATAGGGCAACACGTTTACAGAAGCATCAGACTATCTTTTGAATTGTGTGACAAAAGCTGTCATTAATGAAAAGATTCAAAAAGCTTTGCGAAATAATACTGTAGGGCAATCAACTTATGAAGTTTTTTTTTTTTCTTTTTGGAAAGGAGGTATAAATGCGAACATATTGAACCTGATCAAATTAGAAGGGTATCTGGCCTTGTTTATATGGCTACTATTACTTTCAAAGTTTCGTCCCACTGTGAATTTCAAAGATGCAATCAGCAACTACGAACTTGCTGTTGTTCCACGTGCATTCTTTACCTGAAAAGATCAGATGCTGTTACCACCTAAAGAAGAGTGTTCTTGTATGCATCCTGAAGAAACTGACAGCTGCAGATCAACAAAACTCCTGCGGCTCATTCTGGAATACTAGTTGGAATATTCGATGTAATGTCACTGCTGCAAAGCTTTGATAAAACCGCCATCTATAGCCACATGCAAAGATCTGACTGACTACTTAATCAGTTATGTGAAGAACTATTTCGACAAATATGATGAAGTCCAATTTGTATTTGACAGATACGATTCACCAATGTCGCTAAAGACTCATGTCAAACACGAGTGAAGCGTTTAGCTAATGGTGTAAGAATTGCTTACCATATTACTGATTCAACCAGACTTAACAGCTTTCTTATGAAAATGCTTTTGTCACATGAAGAAACTAAGTCTGAAAGGACAGGATATTTATATTTACCACATAACATGGTAGCAGGTGCGTTAAGAACAATCTAAAAACTATTGTTGCTTGGAGTAATAGAGTGGATTCTTCAGACTGTGATGTAAAGCATCTCTCTAGTTCCCAGGGAAGAAGCAGATACGAAAATCATACTTCATGCTATTGATACATCAAATCGATGACACCTACTTACTTGACACTGATGTTCTAGTTCTTGCTCTACGGCGCTACACTATGCTTTGAGCAGACTTTTGAGTGTTGTTGGAACTGGTCAAAAGAAACTAAGCATTCCTCTAGGGCCAATATATGATACTCTAGGATCATAAAGTCAATGTTCTTCCAGGATTCCATGCCTTTACTGGTTGTGATACAACTGGTGGGTTTGCCGGAAAATGCAAAATCTCTTGCTGAAAGAATTTCCAAAAGTGACTGTACATTATGTAGTACTTTTACTGAAATGGGATTGAAAAATAAACGATCTCAATCCATTTTCACTGGCTTGGAAAAGTTTGTATGTACATTGTACATCCATAATGCCAAGTATTCAACTGTTGGTAATGCACATTGAACTGTGTTTCAGAAGAAGTGTTTGAAATTCGAGAAAATGCCTCCAATTCAGATAGATCTTGATCTTGCCATAATACGAGCACATTATCAACGTATGGTGTGGCAAATCTTAAACACCTTTCACCTGACAACGGTTATGGCTTGGATATTGAGAATGATGTTTTCGTTCTTATATACTGAACACTCACCAGATGGCGACAATGATGAAGAGGAGTTTTAGCTTCTTTCAGCAACATATTTCAAATTATGTTGTATGTGAGCAGTGCAGCACACTTACTGAAATATTTTAATATATGGAGTTCGGAAATGAATGAATATATGTACGATTTATAATATGAAAAAATACTGTAAATTTGATTTTTTTCATGAGTTTTCTTTGTATTTGTTACGTTGGGAATAATTACTTTATGAACGTTCAAATTGTACCCTTTTGAACTCGGAGAATACTATATTTGAAGTAAAATGTATAGCATAGTGATAATAAAAATTAATGTTTTAACTGGAAAACCATTACCGATAGCGTAATAACTAATAGTATTATTCCAACGTAGACTTGCAATTAAAAAGTACTAAATCGAATGAAAAATAACCGAGATACGAATATTTTTATGTATAACTCAGCCCACCTCTTTGACCTGGGTATTTTTTTTTAACTAGGCAATATTTACATTCATTGTGTTAATGCATCCCAAAATAGAAAAACTATTACACTAAAATCGCACGAATGTGAGATTTTATACCACTTACTCCCGGACCTTTTCATGTTAATAAATGGCTTTTCATGTGGCTCTCGTACAGCATAAATTTGAAAACACATATGATGATATATCCTCAAACATGTAATTTGTTTATCTCCATGAGATCTACCGATTGATGGGGCGTTAAGAGCACAATGGATTCAAGCCTAGTTACCAAAGTTGTAAGAAAAAGATACACGAAGTTTGTACTCTCCGCTTAAATATATGTAAAAGTGAACACTTTTCTTTGCATTATAAGAGTTATATGCACTACCTAGACCTGAATCTTTTAAGCACTGAAAGTAACATCAGGTAGAAATCTTAAAAATGAAATATGGCCGCAAAATTGGACTTGAATTCCTTTGTCACTGAACGCCCAAATGCCTTATCTTTGGACAAAAGTTTCTAGATTATACGCTTATGATTTTGCAGAAAAAGTTGTTTGTAGTATGGATTTTAACTCTTGAGGAAATAAGTATCAACAACACCATTCCGCATTAACTGTTAAGGTTACAAACTATCTAATACAAATGGATATTTATTTTTTGTTGTTTTTTTCTCTGAAGTGTACATAACTACAGCGCAGTCATCAGCAGAAATATTTAGGTCTACACGCCATGAGCGTAATAGTTACATGAAGTACCCTAATGATGAAAATCGATGACTAAATGTGGATGACGGGTCAGATTCAGACAATTAACAATATTCAGTATTCAGATACCTGGCATCCGGTAATAGAAAGTAATGTGTAATGTGATATGGCTATCCCCTGGAGAAAAATCACTTACTTTCATCATGTCTGTCTATACGTTCACAGGATAAAAGTTCATCAAATTCTTCTGGCCATATGCTTGAGTAAGACAATATTTCTAGCATATCATGGCAGCGAAATTGTAAATTTTTTTAAAGGCTTCAGAAATTGAAAAAATGAATTATCTTACATTAAACCCCAAATTCATTGTCAATAGAAGTAACTGTGGGTATTATGTGAACCCAGTATTTTCGGGACTGGTCTGAACATAATAATATTTACACATATGGAATTTCAAATAGTTTTTTTTCTGATTCAGACATGTAAATGCATGATTATAAAATGAAAGATGCACGATGAATTCTAAACCTGAATTCTGAATCTTCCGTTCGTCTGACATAGTTCTATTGGTGCCACTACTACGTTGACATGCAAAGCCACAGAGAAAGCATATTACGTGCTTGAACGTGTTCAAAATTCCGTGTTGCGAGTGCGCAAATATTATTTCGTACTAAGTACCAGAGGTATCTATTTTGTGATGATAAACGTTCAGGCTGCCAGTCCACCGCAAAAGAAGGCAGAACAAGGAAAGAAGGTTTTAGAGCACAGCCCCAAGAAATCCACGCGAACAAGTCTGAAGTTCAACAGCCCACTTATAAGGGGTGGAAAATTCTTGGTAAATTTTTACAAGTGAAACTTTGCCAATTACAAATTGTAGCTCCTGCAAACAATTGTGAGCCAAGGTTTAATCAACATCCACATCTTTACATTCACCACATAATAATAATAATTTAAAAAATGCAAAATAAGTCTCAACTTCTAGTACAAATCTTCAGACCAGTATGTACACCAGTTGAAAACTTCATTGTACTAGCTGCCAAATACGAGCTCTGTACAATAATTTAAGAAGAGAATGGAAAACTTTATGCACGTGCTTCTCATTTTTAAATTATTGCTGTTTAGACCACTATTACATCCAGGATCATAATTACCTCCAAAAGACTTCAGTTTGGCATTCTGTACTGAAATCAACAACGTATGGAAAACGAGAGTTTCAGCAGTAAGTTATATTCATCCGTGATGCAATATTTCACTTTTTGCATCACCAAACCTTCATACCATTAACGTATTCTAATTCGGAAACCCATGGAACAATCTAACATTATCAAGACTCGCCAATAATCAACATGTTCCACAGATAGATGTATTGTCTTTGTATCTTCGCCGAGGAAACGGTTACAGAAACATCATATTTGGGAACTGAAGGCAGGCGGTGAGAACTTCATCTCACAGTCAGACTATATTTCCGTAATTCTCTCCGTGTGTACCAAATTAAGAAATTATTTATGGTTTTGGTTTGGCAGTGTCTTAGTGCATGAACAGGGAGACAGCAAATAATCGGACTTAATTCCATGTGGCTTCTTGTAGAGTTCTGTGACAAAGAATACTTACTACTTCTATCACAAGATCTCCAGAATCTCCAACACCACTGCACAGTTGCCATCGAAATAGTTGATCCTTGCTCTTCTGAGTTGATACCCTGTCTAGCTAAACTTGTAGGACGTATTTGTGCAATGCGATCAAACTTAAAACATGGGTCATCTGAAAGATTAGAAAACATGATTCAGTGAACTTATCATGCATTTTATAATCATTCAAACTATTATCTCTCCGTTGACCAGAAGAGTAACTAAAATTTAACTAGATGGAATTTTAATGTATTTTGATATATGAAAATTAATTGGATTTGTAAACTTCCAAGATGAGTTTCAGAAAATCCATTGACACTTGGAAAGTATGGGTATTTAGTCAATAATTGTACAATCGACCGAGAGTATTTTTAAAGCATAATTACACAAATCAATAATTTCGAAATAGATCTCTAAAGAACAAATGTTAGCAGAATGTTCAAGGAGATCTGTATAACAGAGGAGATCGACGAAAGTGTTATGGATGAAATATCCTCTCCCAAAAATCCGATGTACCCAAGAGCTAAAGCATTAGAAAGTAAAGTGATCTAAACAAGGTAGTGAAGGCTTCTAGACTGAGATTTTACTTCACAAACGTCAATATATACCTTAATGTTTTAAATTTTTACCTCATCTCTATGCTATTAGTCATATCAAGATGTGTGAATCTATGAAGAGCAACTTAAAGAAATTTGCCCTCCTAAAATTCTGTATTATACCCAATAATTCACCCAGTGAAAATATACTCGTCCCCAGAACTGCTCTCTTGTTCTCCACATAATATTGTGTTTAATACCCGAAGCATATTTGCTGCATGCAATATAAAACTAATAATTTTATACTCTGTGTATCTTCATTATTTTTGATTTTTAGATAATGAAATCACAACTGTTTCTAAGAAATCCTCTGGCCATTACATATATTTCATATCTCTCATGACGAATTTGGAACATTTCTTTTTCCTTTTCTTTCCATTAAATTAACTGTTATACAACTTAATACAGTTACCTTCTAATTCTTCAGCTCGCTTTCAAGATTTCATCCTTTACCTGTTATCTTTCATAATCAGTTCCTTCATTTTCTCTTCAATATTTAAATTAGAAGGTCTTCGCTTCGCAAACTTACAGCTTTTTCATTATTATTTTCTTGTGTTTTATCTGTTCTTTTTAGCTTCCATCGTATTTCCGTTGATTTTATCTTCTTATACATTTGTTCATAGTTCCCTTCCCTTTTATAACTCCTTTATGACATCATTTCTATTGTTTGTACACTCTCCTGTCTTTATGGGTTTCTCTTCGTAGTTGATTGGTTAACATCTTATAAACTTTTTTCTTATTTTCGCGAAAGTTTTATTGAAGAATTTTTTCTTCATTTTCCTATAACGACATTTTTTTAACGTCTGATTTTTAACCCTGTTCTGTTCACTGTTCCCTCTTAATTTTACGTATGCATAGTTTGATGAACTTTAATCTACTTTTAGTTCATATTTCTTCTGAGATTACTTTCTTCATTTATTATTACATACTTCATTTTACATTTTTTATTTTTAACTTGTTGTTTTCCACTATTTTTTTTAGCTAACTTTTTCAGACGGATATTCACTTCAACCAATAGATAATAATGATCTGAGAATATATTTTCCCTAAGGTAATTTTGGCATTTTTAAGTATTTCGAAACCTATTCTGTATCATCATCTAATCCGGTTTATATTTTTGTTAATCCAATGGTAATATCCAGACATATTTTTCCCTTTTGTGCTGACTGAATCGTGAGCAAATATATAGCTATTGCAGGGCCAACATGAGATGTCTCTGAAGTTTCTTACCACATGTGGAGGGAAAATGCAGCCCTTATTTCGGTGCTATTGTTACCAACCACGGTCACTGCCTTACACCATTAATTAAATTGACATTATAAATACACCGATAAAACCCTTGATACATGAGTAGTTTTAACGCCGCTGCGAGCTGTCAGAGACCTTCTCTTGCTGGCTCCGCTATATTGAGTTTTGTCGGAAAAAAATATTCAAGTCAGTCTCCTGTCTATTTCTTTGGCCTAAACTATTTTTACATACTGTATTTTCTTCCTATCTTTTCTTCATTGCAACTTTGAAGTCCCATGTTACAATTATGAATAGCATCTTCTTCCCTATGTATGCTTTTTATTCTATTGGTAAGTACTTCAAGTTATATGCCAGTAGTCAAACTTTCTCTATATAAATTCTTGCGTGAGTACCTTAGGATTCTAAAACATGTATTTTTGGATAACATACATACAGGTTCTTAAGTAAAATCTGGACCCGACTACTGTAGATCTCATAGTTTTGGGGCTTTGGACCTTTAAAATTCATTTTTTTTTATGTTTTTGGAAGGCTGTAACTCCGAAAGGAAGCATTTGTGCATCCAGGTTAATCTATACTTCTTGTCTTATCTTGGTGTCAGGACTTACCTCCCAAACGTTGTCGGTATTGTTTTGAAACACCCTGTATATAACGGTACATCCTCCGGGGTTTCTTTCAGCCGCTATAGGAAATCAAAAACATTCACTATGTGGCATTGTCGTAGATTAACTTGAAACCATTAGCATTGCTCTGCAAATCCATCAAGCAGTTAGATTGATTGTTAAGCTAATAGATGCTGCTAATGTCAACGTCTATGGGAGTATATGGATGTTACATGAGTAATGACACAATAGTAATTTGTGGGCAGGGGTCTTTATATGTCTATGTGCGTGAAGTAGAAAACTTGCTTCCTTCCTTCCTTCCAAATTTCTTAAAATCTTTCTTCCTTCTTCTTGCATTAATTCATTGTGAAATGGAGAAGAAAACTTGAACAGCATTTCAGTTTGTGGAAATATTTCAATAATGATTAAGAACAATCCGTCATAAACGTAGTAATTTTACGGATAAAATGATTAACTTCATATGAAGGATGATTGTATGAGATATTAATTTCTACCGGCAAAGTATTTTTGCAGTGTGTAGTAGAGCTGTATTTTATGTAAACAAGCCGAAGGGCTACTTGTCTGAAACCATGACAAGCACTAGTGCACGGTTAAAATGAAGGATGGCTATTATGTATCTTTTTTCACCTATAGACTATTTTGGCACAGTTTAGGAAAGCTGTACTTTATGTTTACTAAAGCGTTCCTACTGTGAAAATATTGCAAGTGGTAGAGAAATCCATGTACCTGGGAAAACATTGTAATACTCCACCTTATAAAAGTAAATTTCTTAACACACACACACATAATATATATATATATATATATATATATATATATATATATATATATATATATATATATATATATATATATATATATATATATATATATATATATATATATATATACTGTAAATTTACTTATTTCTCTTTCATTCTATAAAAAATACAATAAAACAACGAATTCAGATTTTATGGCATAAACGTTGTATGTACAATGTTTGAATTCTTTGCTATAGTTTTTTAGCTCTCAGGTACCCTGAAAACCACGAAGAACTGAACCTGTGGCCCAGTCGAATGCTACCATCTCGACTTAAAGAATCGAGAAAAAAGTTAAGATAGGTCGGTTCGTAACAAAACATGCAAAACCACATGAAACATAATATTTGCAATGCCATGTAGAAATTTTAGAAGAGACATGATATAATTAATATATTAATAAAGTAGTTAATTATAAACTCAATAGGTTTGACATGTAATCAGTGGTTTTACTTAAAAAACAATATATTATTATCAATCCTATAAAAAAAATATGCAACTGAACGATTATTAAACTCATAGAATGATTCATGCTCATTGAATTATTTAACTTGAGATGTCATAGAATGATTCACTTTCGAAATTATTTGGTTCATGAATTATCTGTTGTTACCAAGTGTTACCCATTTTGGTGCCTGGTAGGATTGTGATCTGTACTTTAGAAGTTGGCAGGTAAACAAGGAAGTAGAGGTTTTGCTACGTAATATTCTGTATTTTGTAAACAAGATTAAATTGAATTAAATAGCTACTGTGTTTACAATTAAGATCGAATGTATTGATATCACCTTAGAAATAAAATGTATTTCCAATAATTGTGTAATTGATTTAATGAACAATTTTACAAATTAGTCGATGGCTGACATAGAAAGAACGAAAGCTATCAGATTGACGTACGAGGATTGTCAATAAGAGCGTTGTTAAGCAAGTGGCTGAAACCACGATAGCTGGTTTGAAACATTCGATGCTGAAGAGTAGAACATAGAGGCGTATATCGAAAGGTTTGATCAGTACTGGAATGCAAATGAAATACCTGACAAAACAAAAGTTAGTGTATTAATCTCGGTAATGTTTCCAGTAGTATCGGGACAATAGTGGCACCTAAAAAAATATCTGAACGGAATTAATAGGTGTACTGAGAAAACAGTACAGACAACCCATTAATTATATAATGGAAAGGTTTAAATTTCATTCTTTGAGACAACAGAGAGTGCACTCTGTGTAAGACTATCTAGTATATTCAAGAGAATAAATGTAATTTCGAAAAATGCTTGCAAGAAACAATAAGAGAGTAATTAGTCTCTGGAATTAGGAGTGCAGTCACACAATGAAAATTATTAGCTGAGTCATCACTAACCTTAAACTCAGCTAAGGAAATAGAGTTAAAAGTTAAACTTCTTGAAGAGTTGAAGTTTTTAGCCACGAGAAATATGGGCAAACAGTAGGATTAAATGAAGAGAAGTACAGAAATAGTGATGAGGAGAAGATTAAGTGTGGAAATTGCAAGATAATACACAAACTCAAAATATGTCCTGTACTGAGAGTACAGTGGCATAGATGCAAGTTATACAACCATAGTCCAAAAGTGTCATTGAAACAAAAATATTCCAAAAGAATCACATCGGAAATACACAAGTACCACTAGTGTGAATATAGATGCCAAAAGTTCATCGTCAGCGGAATTAGTTTCAATAAATGAAGAAACAGAGAAGATGAGCAAATACTCCTAAAAATCGAGAATAAAGCATGTGAAGAAAAATCTAGAGTCAGAAAGTGACAGATTGAAAGAAACGGAGATGGCCTTGGGAATATTAAGGTTGAAGTCTTTAAAAAAGACACCGAAACGAAGAGGAATTAATATGGTTATTTGTTACCAATATAACATGGAAACCAAACAGTAAATTTAAATTTTAATTTGAATACGGTAGCAGTGGTCACGGTAATCCCAGCCTGCAATATGAATCAGAAGCCATGGAAGTTAATTTAGTAGCAGCAGACAGAAGGCATTAGTTGCTCAATTCATGGTACCTGCACAGACAGGAGCAAGAGTGAGAGTTTTCACGATTCTAGTGACTAAAGAAACTGAAAGGGGGTACTTACTTGGATGCAACTGGATCAATCTGCTTTTTCCTGGATGACGAAGATGTTTTCAGAAATATGTTTAACAAACCAACATGAAGTAGAAATTTATTACAAAACAAAAAAAGACGCCCAAGAAAGAGAGAGAGATTGCAGTGAAGGAGAAACAGGAGGGAAAATGAACAGAAAAAGTGTGTACGTAGATAGAAAATAAGAGCAGAATGCGCAGAGAAACAAGACAGAGATATAAGAAGAGGATGAAATGAGGCTGGACAACAATCAAGGAGAAATGGACCACAAAAGAAACAGAAGGAAATTGAAGACGAAGAACAATGGAAGATTTGATTCACTTAATTAAAGAAAAAAGATAAGGAAAGAAAGTGTAGTGTTAGTATTAGTATTATTGGCTTGAGATCTGTACCATAGAAGTTAGAAGATAAACAAGGAAGTAGAGGTTTTGTTAAGTAACATTTTGTGCTTCCTAAACAGAATTGAATTGAATTATATACCTACTGGTGTTTACACTTAAGATTGAGTGTATTGGCTATCGCCTTAGAAATAAAAGATATTTCCGATAATTGTGTGATTGCTTTCATTAACAATTTTAAGTTAATTACACATAGAACTCACGATATCAGGGCCCTTTTATATTCCCCAATTTAGCTATTGCTAAATCACTATAAAAAATCAGCTGTTTTCTTTCTGACTGCAGCAAAAAGCTTCTCAAAAAGACAGAAAAAAAAAAAAGATCTGTTGCCTATGTTTCTTGTGTATAGTTCATTTGCCGTTGCACTTCTGATTCTTCTCACATTACCAAACGTAATGATAAGGCCAGTGCATTGTGAACATATGACAATCTGCAATTGTACGCTAAATATTGCAAATAAATGGCTACAGTACATGAACAATTGATTTCTTCATAATTCAGTTCAATTATTGTTGCCCACAACACGAGAGACAACATAACAAACAACACGATTTTTTTTTAATTTGAGACGAAAAATTTCATGAGTTTCATAGGTGGTGTTGGCCAGGAGACTCGATTTGGGTGAGTATGATCTCGAAAACGAACCGTCAAAGTGCTTTCTTGTCTAGGAAAGTATATCTTTTTCTGTTGAAGGATCTCTTGCTTGTCTGATATCTCATCAAGAAACTCCTGTCTCACTTCGTCTCGTGAACAACATTAGTTCCCCAAGTCTTATGTTTCAAACACAATTTTAGTGTTACAAGATTTATAGTATTAAAAAATATATATATATATATATATATATATATATATATATATATATATATATATATATATATATATATATATATATAAATTGCTAAAGTGGTTTTACGAAGACAATCAAGAGCATATATAATGTAAAATCTAAAGATACGCAATTCATTACATAATATACTCCAATAATAAATATGGTTTAAATATTATAGTGGATTAGTCTTTTAACGAAGCTGGACCTACAGCTTAACGTGGGATCCGGATCATAGGAACTCCCGCCCAGAATCTTAAATGTTGTTATATCACACCCTTCGTAGAGTCCTCGTTACACAGAAGGATTCTGATTACTTCTTGATGAAATTAAATAATAATAATAATAATAATAATAATAATAATAATAATAATAATAATAATAATAATAATAATAATAATAATAATAATAATAATAATAATCAGGGCATACATTTTAAAACATAAATTTAAAAAAAAAAACGAGAAGAAATATTTTCGTGTCAAGGTATGAAAAGGTTTTCAATATTTCAGATGAAACGATATTTCTTCAAAATGCACGAAACAAGACAAGAACATGTTATTACTCGTCTCGTGATGGACAACACTAAATTGAATTGTTAAAGTAATTCAGCATTTCTTTGCAATAACTAAACAGTAAAGAAAATTTCTGGGCCGATTCCCCTCAGTCTTCCCAGAATCGGTGTCCTTGGTTGCAAACAATGCAAAGTTGAAAGAGTATTTTCCGTCAGTGAAAGAAAAAAAAAAAAAAAAAGTGACAACGTTAAAACCATAAATTAGATGATGAACTGATATGATAGTAACGCATCTGAGACATTTCCTGACAGGTAGCGAAAATCATGTCATAAAAATAATTTGTTCAATTTACCGCGTTTTTTTAAATTCAAAAATACAATGATCCTAGTAGTGTGTGACATTTTGTGCTAAATAATTCGTTTCAAAGTAAGAGTAGTTAAACTAGATGCGGAAAGTTCAGTATTATTTGCATGAACTGTCGCCGACATGCCACTAGCTTTTGGGCGATTCTCGGCGTTACGCACGGGACATTCGTACACAAAAACTGCTTTTTTAAACAAAAATGTATTTTCAAATAAAATAAAAAGTATGTCAAAATTAGGGGGAAAGTTATTAGTGCATAGTTAAATAAAATGAAACACACAAAACAATTGCAATTTTGAGTTATAAGCCAAAATTAAGCGTTACGCACGGGACTCAGACAAAAAGCTCATTTGACAACCTCAATTTCATTGGACATTCTCTGCGATTTATGGCAGAATTTTCATTTTATATGCCATTACTTAAGTTCTGCATTCATTCTCCTTACTGTGCAATATATTTTTTAAATTGGAAAATAGAATTTAATTAGCTTTATACTATGTTTTCTTTTTCGACTCACCGTTACGCACGGGACGTTACGCACGGGACAGAAAAGTAACCATGCAATTGATTGGCTGCTCTAAGACTGTTAGTATGCAATATCCTTACTAAAAAGATTGATATTTTAAGATTAACATTTGGACATTAACAAGCACAAAAAATTTGCAACCATAATTTAATTTAAATGCATTAAATTACATTCCAAAGTATCAAAGTCGAACTTTGCTAGGCAACTCGCTTAGTGTTATTATCATGTCTTAGAGTATTTGTCTGAGCGCTGATTGATGGCGTTCAAACCACATAATGTTGTACAACTGTTGAGCTGCTCGATTCTCTGTGCTACCTAACAAACATTCATTCGTTTGAACGCTGCCATTGTCAACTGAAATACGAGAAAGTGAATTGAAGGGAAATAGTTGGGTTTTGGTTATTTGGTATGATTCTTTGTTACTTCACAGTGAAGATTTGCGTTAGTTTTTTTATGGATTCACAAGCAAGTAACTCTGTTCCAAGTAATATTGTCAGTGGTGAACTGAATCGACCAACAAAAGCAATGAGCGACGCTGAAAGGGCTAGAAAATTAAGACTTAAACATAAGAAGAAGGTGAGACTGAAAAATAAAGTGAGAATGCAGCATTATAGACAAGTTATAAGATTAACTCTTTTCCTCTCACATTCCTTTTGCGAAACTCATTCCGCATTGTTTCGTTGTTAGCCCTTTAGAACAGGAAATCACTCTAAAATGTGAAGAACAACAAGATAATTCAAGTAAGATTGTTTCAAGGAAAACGAAAAGAGATCCAGTGTACAGAATGATATATTCATCAAATGATGACAGCGACATTAATTCAGAATACAACTTTGAAGACGATGATTCCAACCCACCAACTGTCGAGTTCAGAATGGACAATATTAGAGCAGGTAGATTTTCCCTAGTAAAAATTGATTGTGGTTCTTCCAGATATGGGATTAAATATCGGTATGTATGTGTGTCTGAAAGTGATGTAGAAGATGGGGACATTAGAGTAACAAATCTGAAATGCAAGGATAACAGTTGTACAAATTTTTGTTTCGATGAAAAGAACAGATATTATGTCTCATTTGACAAGTTTTAAATATACTTCAAGCACCTAATTTGCTGATAAAGAATGAAAGAATATACTGTAAGGTCCCAGAACCAGTAGCCGTTTATTGTAAAGAGCTAAAGAGTTTTGAAGCTAATCCATTTGCCCTCTACAAGACTGTGAAACCAACTTTGATACCCACGTTTCTAATGAAAAGAAAAAAGTGTGATTTATCATGATAATTTCTTTTTAAGCCTCGTGGTAAATGTCTCTATGTAACTTAACGTAGACTTTTTAGGTAGTTATGTTTAGTTATGTTTGGTTTAGTTTCTTACAGCAAATTCATGTTTCTTTGAGTAAATATAGAAGTTTATTCTTCATTGCTTAACGTTAATAACAATAAACACGTATTGAAATCTTAATAACTTAATTTTATTCACTTCCTTGGATAAATCTGTAAATGTCCCGTGCGTCACGTTACGCACGGGACAACATTTCTATACCTTATGAAATACATAAGAAGGATGATAAACAAATTTAATAAGTACCACTAACAGGCTAATAATAATTCTACTTTGGAGCAAAAGTTTCAATACTTTATCTTCTACAATTACAAAGAAAACACGAAAAATACATGTTTTCCGTTACGCACGGGACAGCAAAACATGACATGAGAAAACTACGTTTTTTATCTACCAGAATAATATATTAATTAAAACAAAATAGGCAAATTTTTGCCAAAGGTCCACTTCATATTTTTTTCTATTATTCATATAACTATAGATTTAGAATTGAGTTGGAAAATTATTTGAAAATTGGGATATGTGAACAGCATTGAGCATGATGTAGAACGGATAAAGTTTATGTGGTCAAAATCTTGTAAATATATTTCATAAAAAGATTTTAAATATCTTAGTATATAGTTACACTATTTCTTAATAGGAAAACATAAATATCATAGTTTCAAATTAATTTTGAAAATTTACTGACAATGGACCACTTGCCAGAGAATCGCCCTTTTAATAATGGCTGAAAGGTGTTAGCATATAAAACAAAGGGAACAAAGCAAAGCTGAAGAGTGATGTGCGTGGGTTCTTTATTAGAATTCTTGTCAGGACATGCGGTTTTTGTTCTGCTTTTGTAACAGCGATGGAGCCAGCCACGTCCTGGACACGAACAGGAGACAAAATGGTACGAGGTCAGGTCATGCAAGCGGGTGGATCCAATGAGGCCGACTTTCAGATACTGCCATGTAATTTTCCAAGAAACCCCCTATTTTCGTGGCCCGTTCTCTATGCCTTTCTTGAATTCGTCTCCCTCTCTCAAACCCCCACTGGATCAATACTTTAGCCAACCAGAGCTTGCAAGACACGCAAAAGGGCGGGGTTTTCAGGGTGAAAAGAAACGCTTGCAGAGGTTACCAGATTCCGAAAATAGGTCACCGCTAGTCACGGCATGATCCATTTCCTTCTAGAGTCAAGCCCGAGTCAGCTGTTTCAGTGGCGGTCGTAGAGGAGAAAGGGGTTAAGAATATGAGAAGTATTCTGCAAACTGAGTTCAGAAAATCTTTAGGAAAGAATAAAATAAATTAAACAACCCTCTGGATATGAAGGGCTGTGATCAATCTTAAGACTTTTAATTGGGTAATGGTGGTCAGCATATTGGCTATCGATTGTTTTCTAGGCAGAAGTGTGAAATTTTTATATACATATATTCTTTGAAGTTTAAGTTCGGTTCACGTAACGAAATTGTAGATTGTTGATTATCTTTGAACATATTGATCATTAACTATTTCTTCATTGAAATGAAACTGGAATTTCATAACTTTCATTGTCACACTAATATTCTTCAATATTATTCACTTTTAATGGAAAACTATCCAAAGATGAGACAAGGTGGATCTGGGGCGCATCCACTGGGTGTCCACCGCCTCCGGACACCCCAAACTTCCTTAAAAAATAAACATATATTTGTACACTTTTTCAAGGGAAGTGATTAATGTAGCATGAACATTTTACTTTACACTTGATCTGTACTCTTTCTCTTATTAAATCAATCAAGTTCTACCGGTTTTTTAAATATAAGGGGAAGTAATTTACAATTACTTATCGTCTTTTCGGGTGCAGAGTAATACAAGTTCAATACTACATAGACGTAGTGACTCGTAGTATAGACCCACACCAACAAAAAATTTCTAGGTGCGCCCCTAACGTGGACCATTTATCTTAAAACGCCATTCCAAATTTTAAGATAGTGGATTCAGAAAGTTCAATGAAATTTTGTAACATGCAAATATCAACAGGGATACATTGTCTGACATAACTCCGCAATATCACCAGATTAAGAGTATTGTCAAGCCACGGCACTATCTCAAGTTATTACACATTTCAGATCTACGTGTTACACAAAAACCTGCGATACCACATTTATTATGCAACGTTATGAACTATAAACGCTATAGTATCACAAACTTTGTAGGGGGAGAACGGTGGCTCAGTGGTAGAGTGCTTACCTCTGGTGGGTGGGATCCCTGGTTCAATCCCCGGTCCAGTAAGCTAGGTTTTCTCAGGGTACTCCCATTTCCTCCCACTTCCATATTTCGCCAATTCTTTCATCATCATTCACTTGCCTCAATCATCAGTCTCCCTTAGCATAACAGGTATAATCATGGGACGTTAAACTGGAAAATTGCATTTCATTTTATAAATTTCTGTAAACATTGAAATTTGAGAGGCTTCTACAACAACAATAACACAATTGAGACGGACGTATCAATGCATATCGGGAATACTTTATTCTCGAATGCTTTGTTCATGATATGACATATTTACTAACATGTAGGAACAAAGTTAAACAATGAATTGAAAATTTCACTTTCTTCGAAAGGTTTCATTTCGAAAAAGTGTTTAAACAAGAATCACATCCAATCACATATAGATGATTTCCAAATCATAATGCGATTACAGCAACTTGTTAGCAACCCGTTCCAGAGATATGCAAAACATGGATAGAGATTGCCATACCGCTTAAAGTAATGTAGTTGTGGAAATTTTGTTTTTAAAATGTTGATTCCGTCTGCTTCTATAACTACATCAATAATCTTCGGTAGTTCAAATTACAGCAAATTCTCGCAATTAGTTTGGCAATTAAAATTTTATATAAAAGCATAGTTTCTTTTCTATAAAAAGAACAATACTTTTTTTAAAATTAAAGACTACAATTAGGGAAAGGGTCATTGGAGTTCAGCCTGGGACAGGAGATTTAGAGGAAGATTGCTTAGATGGTGCGCCAAGAATCTTCGGAAAGCTCCCCTGAGTATGAAATATCAAAACTAAATTTCCAAACTGAATAAGTATATAACAAGTTTTATAGTAATTTTGAGGATTATTTCTGAAATCAAGGTGTAAAACTTTTTTGCTGCCGGATTAATTAATTCAAGCAAAATTTAGTACGAAAAATAAATGTAGGAATTTGGAATTTAGTATCATACTGTGTGCTACAGCATGGAAATATCTTACAAAGCTCAATAACATGACCCAAATACGATATTTACGTATTCTCGGTGAGTGATTAATTCAATATAATTAAACTAATTTTAAAAAATTAAAAAAGCATTAATAAAATTTTCCAGATTCACCTATGCTTAACGGCTCCAAAATCGATCGAAGCCAAGAAGAAAAGAGACGCAATTTGCATAATTGAAGGAAATAGAGCCCAAAGGTGGTACGTAGCAAATTGTACATTTCGAGAAAATTGATGTCTACGCTTTTAGAATTGCATTTATCAGTGGATAATTATGCACCATTCCTCCTTTCCTCCAGTTCATCATAGCTACCTGAAGTGTCACAGAGAGGTCTGCTTCCCACTGCATATACTACTCGATGCTAGGTCTAACTGCGGACGGATACATTCTTGACAAAAGTTGTTATTAACCGTTTTGTACAGAGGTACCCAGCAATGTTGATGTTGATAAAATTGAGACACACCAGGCGATACAGAACCAGCTTCTTCGGTTGCCACACAGAGCCGACACTCTAACAAAATCCGCAAATACTGGATAATAATGCTTCCAGTATATATACACACAACAATACATAATAATATACATATTAAGCTAGGTTACTATGAATAACATAAATTCAGTAATTTGTTACAACATGATATACTGACCATCCTTCTTTCTTTTACAGGTACACTTTGTAGTTAGTTCCGGATGTTCTAGCAGAAGACATCCCAGTATATTCCAGTTGTCAGAGGAGTAAGATAGCTAAGTATATACCAAGTATAAGAGAAGTATTAGTTTGGGGTTAATTTCCAAAATTACTCGTCGGTTTATAGAAAATTTTGAAAATTTACCTAGAAGAAATGGATAATTTGCACGTTTGTGTGCTTGATAATTTGTAAGGAGAGCGGGAGTTGTGTTTATTTTTCTTTATAAGAGGTTATAAAATGCAAGCGGAGGGAGCTACTTCGCGCAACGTTATCACATATTTGGGTTGTGAGGTGGTAACGAGCATTTGTATTCTGAACATGGATGCAGGTGTACAGAGACGCTCCAGTTGATATCCTTACAAAGATGTGAGAAATTGCATACTATTAATTTTAACAAAATGGATTCAAACTTTCCTAAGCTTGAGCTAATCCGACCCTACCTAATTCTGATTATCCCTACTTTACTCTATTCTACACTACCCTACTCTTTATACCCTTTTAAAGCGGTCCTAAATTGGTGATTTTTAAATTTTTGTTTCATGTTATTAAATTTTGGTACATGTTATTACGTTTATTGTAGAAAACCAGGCGGACGACCAGCTTCGGAATAAATGCCTTAGTTTGTATTATTTTTAGATTATGTTAGGTGATATGGGACTCCTCCATGAAAGTATTCTGGCTAGAGTAAGATATAGGAACTGTAGGATTAATTGGTTGACAGGTCTTGAAATGTATATTCTAAATTATAGTTCGTTTTTATATTCTATTTTTCTCATACCAAATGCAGGTAAAGCTTCCTAATTGTTTATAACAGACATTAACGCTTCCTAACTAGCACCACTGCAAGAAGACACCATACTGTATACTTTATTCATTTATAGGCTTAAAGAGCCTATAAATGAATAAACTATTATTATAACTTTACTACCTAGTATTGTAACTTTAATGTCCTTCATGACTTATTTATTTTATACACTAATCGCTTCTTTCTTTTACTTTCAGCGTACCAGAACACAGCAAAAAATGAGGTGTTGAAACAACACAAAAAGACTACCACTTTAGTGTGTTACTTGTGTGTCAATTCAACACCAAGCTTTTTTTTTTTTTTTTTACAATGCAGGAACCCGTAGAAGGGAATACCTTCTCTTGGGAGTGGAGTTATGCGTAAGGGGAATAAAGGATAAATTGGATGGACAGAGATTTAAATCAATTCAACACCAAGCACATCGACTTCAGAGCATATCAGAAATACCTCGTTACTGGGTGTGAGTATTTGCATTGTTTTTTATTGTTTGGTATGAGCAAAGCTTTGCAAAATATATTTCGAATTATTGCAAGTAACTAATAGCATTCTATGTTTTCTGTATTCGGTCACAATAATATTGTTGTAAACCTGTGAATCATCTGACAACAGTTACACAGATAACAGTGCTTCCATCTGTTTTGTTTATCTGTTATTCTTGTCTCTTAACACGTATGAACAGAAGATGGTAGAACTGTTGCCTATGTAACTTTTGTCAGATGATTTACAGGTTTACAACAGTATTACTGTCACCGATTTCAGAAAACATAGAACATTATTCGTTACTTGGCAAAAGTGCCAAATGTAACTTATGTTGCAAAACTTTACCCATATTAAACGATAAATACCAATGCAAATTCTCCCAGGTAGTAACGAGTTATTTCTGATATGCTCGGAAGGCGATGTGCTTGGTGCCCGAATTCGACTCAGACTCAGATTATCGATTCAAGATCTGGGAACGATTAGTAACGCTCTGCGAGCATTTTCTAGCATTTTTATTCACTTAGGGAGGATTATTCTATTACAGATAATCGACATCCCCTTGCAGTCCGTATTGGTGACTTAAGTGGGAGACCGTGGTCATCATCACATAGTCATCTCCTCACCTTTTTGTGGAGGGCCAGTGCTTGCACTGACCGACATCTCCGCGAGGACGTATTGCTGCCTCAAGTGAGAGCCACAGTGGGCTTCCTCTCCGCATCTACTTCGTACGATCACCTCGAAATGCTCAGTTTCCTCAACTTAGTACATGGGCAACACTCTTTGAGTGTCCCGTTTTTGCTATTGTAACTGTCTTCTCTTGTTTCCATCATGCATAAACTACCAGGAGTGTGTCGACCACCTTCTTCAAAACCTGAACCTAAAGAACAAACTCATTTCACCGACCTCTCCCGTAAAACACGAACCTTATCAGGATCTTCTGACAAATCAACAAGTTCCAAAAAACGAGCACGCTCAAGATCTCCAGTTTACACTTATCAGGTGCCAAACTAATCTTCTACTACAGACCAACTAACTGATATGGACCTCGAACATGTTCCTAATGGACCATCCGGATCTGCTTCTCCCAAACCTATCATCCATAATTTCCTGCTCACGAAATATGATACTAAATTTAGAACACCAAAACTTGTCTATTTTCAACTTCAAAAATATATGCCGAGAGCAGATATTGTTGACATAATCTTCACCCGGAATGGGATTATTCTCAAATCTCCGGACGTCAACTTCACTACAAAACTTCGAAATAAGGCCTCTTTTGAAATTTTTGGCCCACAGGTTACTATGCAATGCCTTTCACCTTCCTCCAAAAAACAACCGCCTACCCCTCGGCGACCTCCACAACTCTCAGTCGTCATCCGAGGTGTACCTCCAGACTACACTGACGCAGAAATCGAAGACGAACTACGCTATGCTGGACATGAAATCACAAAATGTATTCGAATCATCAGCCAAAATGGACTTACCTATATGGTACGAGTGCTCACCAATTCTAAAGATACCATCGATGACCTCCCTCTTTACGGTGCTTCCATCTATTGTAAAAGACATCGCGTAGAACCTTCTAAAACTCCAGCTCCTTTATCAGTACGTTGTGCACGTTGCCAAGAATACAATCAACATACCACTGCTCAATGCACCAAAACTCCTATCTGTGGATACTGCACTGGCAATCACAATACCAAATCCTGCCCCAATCTACAAGCCACTCCTAAATGTAATACCTGCTCCGAAACTCGTGCTACCCATTCCTACAAATGTAAGGCTAAACCGCAACCTCTACCAGATAAACCAAATCTAACTATCTGTCCGTACAAACGACGAATCAACTCCTACCAATAACTCCATCAGAGACCCAATCACCATAGAAGACATGATACGATTTACCACTATCGTTCTTCAAAATGTTCATCCATTTCTTGGAGACCATATCCTACTACAAATCACAACCACTACCAAGTCTCTGTTTAAAGTCCAGCTTCAAGCCACCTACTCAGGACCTCACGTACACTTCACTTTCCACCCCATTGAACTTCAACATGATTTGGACTCTTAGATTTATGGTTTTCACTTCCTTGTTCTTAAATATTCGATCCGTCTTAAAACATAAACTCGTTTTCGAACAACTCCTACGTGAAGAACAAGTATGTGCCTTTGCGCTCAATGAAACATTTCTTACACCCAGTTCACCATTCAAAATTCCTGGATATAAGTTATTTCGTTATGACTGTGCCAGAAATGTCCTCAGAGCGCAAGGCGGAACAGCAATAGGCTGCTACCGACATCTTCCTGTCCGCACTCATACTTTACCCCACAATCTCCTCCAGCCTCTACCAGAACATAATCTTAATGCAATCTACTTTAAATCCCTAACCATAACAGTAGCTACTATCTATGTTCGTCCAGGACATCCAATTCCCTATGACTTCTTTCATTATATCAACAATCACTTTTACCACTATATCATTATGTCAGATATCAACTTCCATAGCCGGTCGAATCGAGAACGTACACACTTCATAACCTATGTCCAAAATCACCTGACAGCTGAAATCAAAGATCTTCCTTCTGCCTCAAGACCAATCAGCGATACAACCCCTGATGTCATCATAACCTCTACCACGATCAATATCGCAAACATTCGTGTTCTCCCGCCTTTTGGCAGTGATCACGCTCCAATTTTGATTGATATCACCTCACCTATACAACCCACACGACAGCCTGAGCCTATCAAATACTATGACTATCAGCATGCTGACTGGAACACTTACCAATCAGATATTACCAGAGTACTGCATTCCGTACCTGCTCCTACTTCTCAACAGGATCTTTACCATCTTACCGACAAAATTCAAGAGACAATCTTACAAGCAGCTCAAGATAATATACCTCTTAAGATGCGTTTCCCCCATAAACCGCCTGTACCACCTCAATATCGTCAAATCATCACTGCATCACGACAAGCCTTTAGGGACTATCAACGAACTCGAAATCCTGACGCACTTCGCCTCCATCGCGAATGGAACAGAATGGTCTCTAATTATCTCTGCCTATAAGCGCCGACAGTGGACGCGAGTCTGTAATTCTCTTTCCATTAAATCCAATCCTACTCAATATTGGCCAAAAATTCAAATTACTTACTGGAAAATTCCAAAGACCTGGTTAATAGACCAATTTATCGTCGCATAGCACGATTTTGTGACACATAACCTATTTCTCCAACCTGACTGTACACATATTTTGGAACCTGATAATGACCTAACCTCTGAAATTCTTTCGGCAGATATCCAAGCGATCATCCACCGAAAACGCTCAACAGCTCCGAGCTTTGACTCTATCACGTATACGCTCATCAAGGCGCCTCCCCCAGTACTTCTACAGCTCCTAGCATCTATCTACACCTTCATATTACGCACAGGCTTCTATCCACCTAATTGGAAAGTCTCCAAGGTCCTTCTCTTCATTAAGCCCGACAAACCATTTCATGATGTTTCCTCATATAGGCCCATGCAACCAAAGGCGCAAATCTATCTTCAACATTGGGGGGGACGGGTAAGACGTTCCCATATATATATATATATATATATATATATATATATATATATATATATATATATATATATAAGCGATGTTCAAAATATTTATGAAATTGAAAAACAATGCTGTGAAGGATCAGGGGAGCAGAATTGTCTTCAGTGACGTATTTAGGAGGCTATCGGACTCATTCTCCCCTCGAAATAATTTGTTAGTTTTACGCATTCCACGTACAACAATAATCCTTCTTACCATTTCTAGGAATGTCATTGACTTTCCATTTTCTTATGCTTTTTGTTCAGAAACAATACTGTATTTGTCAAATTTCATTCCATGTAAGAACTGCGTCCTTTTGTTCTTTCTTTCGTCCTTTCTACTTTTCTGTTTCTTTTTCTTGACGTTAATTTCTTTCATTTCGCCTATCATACTTTATCGACCCTTGTTAGTTGTGATTCAAGTCGGCCGTCATCAGTAACACCAAAACTAAGAGGAGTTGATAAGCGAAACTAGTGTTCCACACCAACATGCGCGGATATCAACATGACAGGACTTTAGTTATTATAACAAAGGAACAATTATATCGTTTAGTTATTTTTAAAAGAAGGAAATGTTTGAATTAAAGAAAATCAAAACGGGGGAATAATTAGCCCGGGAAATCAGGACGGCCAAGAGGATGCTTTCTTTTTCTTGTATGAATAGAATAAAGGGTTAGATTCACTTCTAAATTTTTGTATCATATCATATAGGATTTATCGATCTGTAATTCTTGCCATTATAACTTCAATTTATGCATAAATTAAAATATATTTAATTCTAAAACTCAGGTGGGCAATTGCCCACTTCCTTCCTTGTGTTGGGCATAGCCCTCAAAAGAAAATCCTAAATACGCCATTGGTTGTCTTCAACATTGGAAGGTGGGCAGATTTGAGGCTTATTCTAGATAAGGGAGATGAAACTCATATTACGGTAGATGAATCTGATCAACTGATCAATAGAGTATATTATATATTAGGTGATGTAGATGAAGTAGTAGTACATATCAGTATTACAAATCACTGCCGTGAAAACATTCTGAAATCTGAATACATGCATATTTATAATTGGTATCTTTCTAATTAGGCATCCACAAAGATCCACGTTAAAATTGTTTTATAGTAATATAATAATATAAATGACGACTTCCCCAAAACTATGAAGAAAGAATATCAATTATGTATGACGCAACAATACTCTTTGAGCAAAATGATTATAATCTCAATAACATTACAGGAATCGTTTCAGAAATCTGACGCATGTCATACTCTTTACTTAGCAGATGTAACCTTAAGATTATAGAGAAAAATATTCCAGCAATTAAATTCTTTTCTTTGTTTAGGAAACATCCTCTCTCAAAAGAAAAATTGGGACACGCGGAAATACGTAGGAACAAACCATGGTTCGAACTAGCAGAGAAGAGAAAACAGACAAAATTACGTTGGTTGGCTACACAATCCGAACGAAATAACTACACAAAATTTCGTAGACATCAGGCGAGGAACTTCCAAAACTTTTAGAACAAAGAAACGCGATCTTTTGAAAGCTAAAATTTAGGAACTTGAAGATAATAGTAAAAATAAAAACATTCGGGACATGTATAAATGGATCAACGAATTTAAGAAAGGCTATCAACCTCGTTCTTATATATGAAAGAAAGCTGATGGAACAGTTCTCACTGATACAGATAGCATTTTAAATAGATGGAAAGATTTCTTTGACGATTTGCTTAACACGCAGCCAAAAACTAATGTGAGTGGAGAAAGGAAGATACACACCGCAGAACCATATATTCCAGATCCCAATCGAATAGAAGTAAAAATCGCTATAAAGAAATTAAAGAAACACAAATCTCGGGTGTAAACGAAATTCCGGTTGAGTTAATTTTAGCTGGAGGCAAAAAATTGTGGAACAAGATACACAAACTCATTCTCCTTATCTACAACAAGGAAAAATTGCCACAAGAGTGGGAAGAATCAATCATTGTTCCAATCCACAAGAAAGGCGACAAAACTGACTGTAATAATTATCGAGGCATCTCTCTTCTGTTAACATCATATAAAATCCTTTCAAACATTCTATTAGCAAGATTGACCCCATACGCAGATGAAATTTTTGGAGATTATCAGTATGGATTTAGACGAAAACGATCAACTATCGACCAAATATTTACCATTCGCCAAATACTAGAAAACAAGCGGGAATACAGTATTCCGGTACATCAACTATTTATTGATTTTAAAAAGCCTTATAACTAGGTTAGGAGAGAAACATTGTACAACGTTCTTACAGAATTTGGAATACCGTAAAAGCTAATTAGATCAATTAAGGCATGTTTAAATGAATTCCAAAGTAAAGTCCGGGTAGGAAAATTTTTGGCCACGAGCTTTCACGTTAAGTATGGCCTGAAACAAGAAGATGCGTTGTCGCCATTATTATTGAACTTTGTCCTGGAATACGCTATAAGGAAAATCAAAGATAGCAACCAGGGCCTAGAGCTGAACAGTGTTCACCAGGTTATGCGTACGCTGACTATGTAAATTTAGTAGGGGATGATAGGAGAAAAATAGAAAGAAATGTAGGTCTTATTAGACGCACTTGCATGGACATGGGTTTAGAAGTAAATGCAGAGAAAACTAAATACATGGAAGTGCGTCGGAACCGTAATATGGCAAATTATGTATGTGTTAAAATATTAAATAATACTTTTGATAAAGTGGATACTTTCAAATATCTAGGATCAATATTAACAGACGAAAATCATATTCACGAAGAAATTAAATGTCGACTAAAAACAGGGAATTCGTGTTATTATTCAGTTCAAAACCTCTTGTCGTCGTGAATTCTGTCGAGGGATTTGAAGCTTAAAATGTATAAAACGATAATCATACCTGTTGTTCTGTATGGTTTCGAAACATGGTCGCTTACTGAGTACAGAGCATAGACTGAAAGTATTTGAGAACAAGATCCCGAGAGAAATATTCGGACCAAGAGGAACGGGAATGGGGAATGGTGGAAACTTCATAACGACGAACTACGTAAATTATACGGCTTACCAAACATTGTTAAGGTCATCAAGTCTAGGAGGCTTAGGTGGGCAGGACATGTAGCCAGGATGGAAGAAAGTAGGAACGCTTTCAAAGTGTTAGCGGTAAGAGCAATCGGAAAACGACTATTAAGAAGACCTAGGTGCAGATGGGAAGACAATATTAAGATGGATCTCACAAAAATAGGAATACAAAGTAGAAACTGGATCCAGTTGGCTAAGAATAGAAGTCAGTGGAGAGCTTTTGTGAACGCGGCATTGAACCTCCGGGTTCCATAGGCTATAGAGTTAGTTAGCTTACGAAGCATGAGTAGATGCCTAGGCTGATACTACAAATAGATTAAATGCGCATTTACTGAAAAGATGGGATCTACTGACATTGGATAGTCAAATATACTCTTCGTGTGCTAGGGCCTAGGGGAGAGGAGTAGATAATATTTCATACCGGTTACGTCACGCACAGTCGCACGCCTTCATTTTCATTAAAAATGGAAAAGCCAAGAGAGACAAATTTCATTTCACTTTCTTTTGTGGCAGTCGGACACAACTCATCACAGTTATCTGCAAAAAGCACTTTTCAAATCGGATTATTGGGAGAGCCTCCAGTTCCAATGTTGGGGGGGACATGTCTCTCCATTTCCCCGGAATTTGTGCCCGTACCTACAGCTGAGACAACTTTCCAGCATGAGGAGAGGGGCATATCCTCCTCTGGCATTTATTGCAATTTGTGCCCAAATAGCGGAAGTGGAATTAATAAATATTGATGAGACTACTAAACTCACTACAGCACGAAGTTCAGTTTGAAATACTACAGAATACGATTCTTTATTTTTTTTTTAAATGGAAAAGCCAAGAGAAATCAATTTCACCTTACATTCCTTTGGGGCAGTCGGACACAAATCATGACACTTATCCGAAAAAGCACTTTTTAAATCAGATTATTGGGGGGGACAGTCCCCCCCAGGTCCAAGATTGGGGGGACATGTCCCCCTCGTCCCCCCCGGGATTTGCGCCAGTGCATGCAACTGACCTCTTGCCTTAGCAAAATTTTTGAAAAAATTCTTGTTACACGTCTCCATGCTCATCTCACAGATCGTAATCTCATTCCTAATCACCAAGCAGGCTTTCGCCCTGGCATTAGTCTCAATCACCAATTACTTCGCCTCAGTAACACCATCACCAAGCATTATAATTCTTCTCACCCATCTTGTCTTCTACTGTTCGACCTAGAAAAAGCGTTTGATAGAGTATGGCATCAAAGGTTGCTTTATAAACTTCATAAATTTCACTTACCCACTAGCTATGTCCGCCTTATACATTCCTTCTTTGCCGATAGACTCGCATATATCCTCATAAATTCTACCATATCTCATCCTATATTCCTACACACTGGAGTACCTCAAGGCTATGTTCTCTCCCCGTTACTGTATATACTAGAGATGCAAAAAAGCCGGCTTTTTTGAATCGATGGTTTTTTGCACATAAAAAGCCGGCTTTTTTTAGGAAAAAAACGAGAATTTTGGAAATTTTGGCTTTTTTCATTTTCATGATTTTTCTATCTAAATAGCTTTCTTATAGTATATTCTATAGTTGGATAAGAATTTCATGACCTGAATGCCATATTTCGCTCTAAAATTCACCATCAAGATGGATGGAGCACATGTTTTACGAATTAAAGCTAACATGAAGAATGTAGTATTTGAGGGCAATTTTAGAGGTTATTTAACTTTATTTTTTTCTTCTGGGGATCATTTCAGTTTGTCGTCTGTGTTTCATTTCTAAGAGCTGAGTACTCTAGCTTCTAGCGCTAAAGTTACATTTTTTCTACATATCCGTCGAAGCGTACGTTTTTCAATATATCCGTCTAACCGTACTTCCACATTTCTGTTATACTGTAGCTGTGCAATGATTTAGCAATAATTTTCCGGATACAACCTTGAATACTAATTTATACAAATAATCAGTAGCGGATTTAGAAACGTACTTTGGGACAGGTTTCTCTGATTGTTTCATTTTCTAAAATGTCCTAATTTTATTTGGGAGGAGCTTGAAGTTTATGAGTACAGGCATAAGTAATACTGTATTTCGTTTCCTTTATATATTTAGCGATAATCTTCCGGATACAACCTTGAAGATCATTTTATAGTGAGAATCAGTGGCGGATTTAGAAAAGTATTTTGGGAGGGTATTTTTTTTAATAATGTTTAGTTTTTCTAAACATTCGTAATTTTTATTTGACTGGAGCTTAAAGTTTATGAGTAAAGGCATAACTAATAGGTATTTCGTTTGTTTTAGACATTCCGTAATTTTGGGGAACAGGCTTCAGTCCGAAAGACCGCCTCCCTAACCTTCGCAAAACCGTCACTGCTGGTAGTTAGTAATAATAACGATTTAAAAACAATAAGAAAAGAAGTCGGCCAACTCACAGTACACGCACTATTTCTACTTCATAGATGGAATGAAGAAAAGTTTTGTCAGAATGGTCGAATGCTGAGTTGAATCCCGGACTTCCCGATAGAAGCGCAAAAGCTCCACTCAGTCATGTTTGTTGTGCAGTTGTATTTATCTTAACTTAAATATATTCCGTAGTCCTTTTTGTGTGTGTGTGTTGGTGGGGTGTGGAGAGTTCCATAATGATATGAAGGGTGTGAGCCAAGAACATGGTAACTAACAAATTTTCAATTGCCGAGTTATGCAGCACCAGATAGACAGCAACGCATACCGCTTCGTTTAATCCCTCATGCGAAAAATCAGATCTCCGACTTTCAAAATGGATTGTGCAGCAGAAAATTTCTAATTTCTTAAAATAGTAAAATTGTGAGTTACCATGTTCTTACCTCACACCCTTCATATGTTGAATCCCTCTTGTTAAAAATACAGAAAACTTGATGACTGAGTAAACCGTGATGGTGCTTATATAAAACTGTAGAATTTCAAGAATATACAAAACCAAAAGCTCCAGATGTGCAGTCTTTAAGTGTATCATATAAATCTAAGTATTTTTCTTATGTTTTACTAGCAGCGTTCACCCCGCTTCGCTGGGGTCACCCCGGAACGCAATAAACTTTGTTACTTAGATAATTTTTACTTTTTCGCTTTCAAGTGATATGATAAAAACCATAGAAGATTGCAGTAAATGTTAACATTATATCGCCTGTCATTTATGTTAACCCGCCGAGTGACACGGTCATGTGGGTTGCATATAAATACGGTTAGATTTAGCTATGATGAGCTAACAAAGGATTTCTACGTTATGGACACTTGAATGGTCAATTATCTCAAGACACTGGTAATTGAAAATTAAAGTGATATGATAAAAACCATCTAGGGTCCAAATCTTAATAACCCCCCAAAAATGAAAGAAATTGGTTCAGCCGTATTAGCGTGATGAGCTAACAAAGGATTTGTACGTTCTCTTTTATATATATAGATTTTAATTTTATTTTGTTCCAAAAAGAGGGTATGGAATATTTTAAAGTAAAAATACTACATAGAATTTTGCTACTTATTAGAGTATTTTTTAAAAGAAGTCTTTACTTTTAGGGTTGCCTGGTTTACACCAGCTGTTTTTGTTCCTTTTTTAAAATAAACAACTGGTTTAAACTGAAAAAAAATAAAAAGAACGAAAAATGCGAATCGTGTGAACTTCATGGTGAAGTTTCCATACATCAAACCATCTGCATTAGTTTTACTTCCTTTTCACTTTTTAATCAAGGTGTCCCGTGTTCAGTTCTCGGTAGAACCACAACCCTTCTTTCATGCGTAAACAAAGTAGCGGTTCGGATGTAACTTTAAGCGAAAGTCTTCTCCTTGATAACCTCGGTATTACGTAAGGATGTTAAGCCTGAACATACGAAACGAAACTAAATTGTATATTTCTGCATCCTGAATGCGTGTTGTTTTATAAAGAAGCCAAGGTTGCTTAAATATACTGATATAAATTGACAAAATTTATCGATTGCCTACGTAGCTTCCAACATTAGCTGGATTGGACTTTCAATGATATGTACGTACTAAATTTGTAATCTAATACCTCAGTTTTAGCGTACTGATTATGATACGTTCACCTTTAAATTTTACATGCAAAGCAATAACAGGGTTTTTCCGTTATTGTTTTACAATTACAGTATTGACGGGATTTTCCCGATGGCTAGGGCGGGAGTTTCCCAATTTAAGAAATTTACTGACCGGACTTCTTTAAGTTTATGTGACCTCTTCCAGCATATGACCCCGTTGTTGCATAATAACACCAAGGCGAAACAAACTTATTTCTGTCAATATGTAATATAAATACATAAAGCAAAATATCTAAACCCAAAAAACCTGGTTTAAACCAAAAAAGCCTAGTTTAAACTCCCCCCCCAAAAAACGGGTTTTTGGCATTTTAAAAAAAAACATGGTTCTTGCCAACCCTGCTTACTTTTGTATGTAGGAGGTTAAAAAAATCTTATTATATACATTGATTAATCCTTCGGAATTCATAATCTAAATATGTTGAGAAATAAAACTGTTTGAAATATTTTTTCGAAATTCATGGTTTATTTTCGAGGTATTATATTATTATCGGCATCAACCACTAATTAAATGACTTTTTGTGTTGTAGAGAAGCGAAACAAAATCTGGTTTATCAATTTAAAGCAGAATTTTCAAAAAAGCCCAAAATTTCCCAAGCAAAAAAGCGAAGCAGAAAAAACCGAGTTTTTTTTCCAAAAAAGCCGGTATTTTTTTCGAGCCCTTGCATCTCTAGTATATACTTTATGTAATGGATATGCCACCCCTACCGGCGAATATTCACTCATATCAATATGCGGACGATACCGCATTTTTGACTCTTGGAAAATCTATTCAACATATTAATCGCACCCTACAACCAGCCATAAATGCTTTTATCAACTGGTGTGACATATGGAAACTCTCCGTCGATGCCTCAAAAACCCAAACCCTCATTATTCAAAAACGTCCCCCCAAAATCCGTCGAAATCCTAACTTGCTACGTCTTTCAGTTCAAGGCACTCCCCTATTACCAACTTCCCATGTTAAATATCTCGGAGTGATCTTCGATAGTAAACTGACTTGGAAGCCTCATTTGCAGAAGATCCAAACTCAAGCCACTAAACGACTAGCTTTACTGAAAAGCTTAGTAGGTACCTCATGGGGCCTCCATACACAAACTGTTCTTACAACATACAAATCGTTTCTCCGACCGGCATTCACCCATGGCCATACTGCAGGGATATCTGCCCCACCACAACTGTATCAGCGACTAGAAATCATTGAACGCCACGCTTTCCGACTAGCTTTTCGCATTCGCCTTCCGTCCCCTACCGCACTACTTTACGAGAGAATTACTTTTCCTACCATTCTTCAACATCTCGAACAAACCCGCTCCAAGTACATCACCAAAGGCATTCAATCAGGTAATCCCCTTATTCTTGATGCCATTCATATAGACATCCTGCTAGACACACCTTCTCAATATCTTGATACCCCTCTTCAACATCTTCTCACAATGTACTCCAACACCCTTGATGACAACGATCCTACTAAACAAGATTTTGCCATCTACCACCCTGACCATTTATCACGGCACATCTATCCATCTTTGCACTAGTACTCATCATTGTGGTTCCAGAGGCTCATCTGTGCTCATTAGTTCTGAGTTGCCACAGAACAGAAGCTAACCCTGCATTTGTCTCTACTAATCATCTTCCCTGTGTTTGTCTTGTCCAATTGCACTGCATTCATCTATCATCTCATTATCCCGTGGATGAACTCCTAGCTTCAATTTCTCGCCGCTTATAGATACCTAAATGATACCCTCCATATTTGAAGAATACGATATATGAGATGGATGTCCTGAATAAATAAAGAAATAAAGAATATGAACACCCACTAAATGAATCAATGAAACCCCAAAATAAAATGCACTGGAAATAATAAAAAATTAAAAAATAAAAAAATAAATAAAAAAATAAATAAATAAAAATAAATCACTTAGCACTCACCTTCTCTCACCTATCCCTTAGCTTTCCCTTCATGCCCTTCCGGAAGAAAGGGTGTACCCCTTGACCGGTTTAACCTTGTAAAAAAAAAAAAAGCTTGGTGCTGAATTAACCCAGAAGTAACACGCTAAAGTGGTAGTCATTTTGTGTTGTTTCACCACCTCATTTTTCGCAGTGTACTAATCCTATAGGTTACAATTGTTGAACCTATTCTTTGCTAGGTAAACTACGAAGGTGTCCTTTGGTGCAGTTTTACTATATGGATCCGTAGTATAAGTAGTAGTGGGAACGAGTTAGAAGCCAAGCACAGGTTGGTTGGGTTCTGTTCTCGACATAAAATGGGCAAATTAAAGATGTGCCCAAATTTTTCTGTACATTTTACAATCTGTGGATCCGTGTAATCTTGACATTTTAGTAATTTAGATCATCATCGTGTAGAATGAAACATAAGGATCTTAGTGGGTCCGATGGAAATTAGCAATGCATTTGGTTTATTACGAACTCCTTATTAAATCAGTGCCGTTCCGTGAGGGGGCAAGCGGGACGACGGCTCCGGGTGCCGAAATAAGGGGCGCAAAATTCGGAAGGAAAAAAGAAAAGAAGGAAAAAGAGAGAGGAAAAATTACTTGGAATATTATTGTATATACTTACACTCTCTTCCCACTTTAGGAAGTGTCCTATAATGTTATTCATGTTAGGAAAATGCATATATATTTTCCTTCCATGTATAAAATGGAAGGAAAAAGTAATAAAAAGTGCTCAAAATCAAGGAAAAGTAGGGTTTATTTTTGAAAATTTTCTTACGCTAAGCGCCAACCATGGTGTCGTTTGGCGGCTGGTCTGTCGACCTTACTCATATGTACAGGGGTATCGTCGTATACACTTGCCCCGGGCGCTGATTTTCCACGGCACGGTACTGTACTAAATTGATATACTTTAAACTTCACAGAGTATAAGTATAAAGTGCTGAAATTATTAAAAACTTTAGTAGTACAATAATTTGTCATGAATTTCGGTCTAATGGATTGAAATATTTTATGCATTAAAAAAAGTTTAGAACAATATTTTGGGATTTGTGATAACAAATTCCTTGCAAGCTGCTATTTTTAAACTTTCAAACTACAAAAACTAGACGCATATATTTTCACGCTCGACCCTAGTCATAGGAACTAAATACGTGTTTCTGGTTGGTTGCATGGGATCAATATGGAACAAAACGAGCCCTGCGGGGCTTTTAACCTGTTCCTACTCCTCCTTCTCCTCCTCCTCCTACTACTACTACTCCTTCTCCTCCTCCTATTACTACTACTACTTATACCATGGATTCATATAGCAAACCTGAACGCGTAACGTTAGTAAATCACTTTTTTGAGTATTATTTTCATCTGATTTTATTGAAAAAAGTGTTATGAAATTAAAAAAATATGAAATAAACTTTCCTGGGCCGGGTTTGAAAACACGCCAAAATCGATTGTAATTACTAGCCTCTTGCGATAGCACGCTGGGCTACGAGAACCGAGAGCAGCTAGTGTTTGATTTCTGCTATATCTAGGCAACGTAGCGAGAAACAGACAGGGTCGGGAGTGATTAACAAATATGCAAACTAGACACAACTTTATTTGATTTATATCAAGGATCTTATAAAATAGAGGATCTGCCCTTACAACATAATCTTGAAGCCATACGTCACAGTTTCGCCACCCATACTCTGCCCACTCCACCAATAGGATCGCAACGTTTTGAGCCAACAATCATGGCGGAAATGAAAGTAGCCAATCAGACAATGGCAGAAACGAGAGTAGCCAATCAGACATGCCGATGCTCGGTTGCTTTTTGGCTTCACCGATTTAATAGGATGAAGATACGTATGGGCAGATCCTCTATTTATAACATCCTTGATTTATATCTTATTATAATTTGAATTTCTTCTTCTTCTTTTCAGATACGAAACTACCTGGATTCAGACCGCTATCCCAATCACCACTAACACTTTAATCGCTTTGAACAAAATAATAAGAATTTTACGAATGATGAAAAACGGATAAGAAGATTGAAATCTTGGCCAATAATTAGTTTTTGGATCATGAGCTACAAAATTTTTGAATAGCCCCTAAATCGAAGATGATTTTTTTTTAACGGAATAAGCACACCATACTGAGTTAAGTGATAGTTCGGGTTTGCCTACACTATATGTAGTTTTCCATCTATGGGGCGTACAAGAAAGTGTTTGATTGAATGAAATATATTGAATTTTTTGGATGAGGGCCTACAAAAATTTTGGACGGCCCCTAAATCTAGTTTTTTTTTTTTTACTAAATAAGTACATCATACTGAGTTAATTGATAGTTTGGATTTGGCTGCACTATATGTAGTTCTTTATATATGGGGCGTACAAGAAAATGTTTGATTGAATGAAATACATTGAATTTTTTGGATCAAGGGCCGTAAAAATTTTGAATGGTCCCTAAATACAGTTTTCGTTTTTTTTTTTTTTTTTTTTTTTTTTTTTTTTTTTTTTTTTTTACGGAATAAGCACATCATACTGAGTTAAGTGATAGTTTGGGTTTGGCTGCACTGTATGTAATTCTCCATATATTGGGTTGAACAAGAAAATGTTTGATTGAATGAAATATATTGATTTTTTTGGATGTTGGGCTACAAAAATTTTGAACGGCCCCTACATCGAGTTTTCGTATTTTTTACGGAATATGCACATCATACTAACAAGTGAGTTACGTGATAGATTTGGTTTGGCTATACTATATGTAATCCTCGAGATATAAGGCGTAGAAGAAATTTTTTGCCTGAAATATATTGGATCTTTTGATCCAAAAAATAACATCAACAAATGGTAAGTAACAAAACTTAAACACACGAATAAAATAACATACCATAAAAATTATTACAATAAATGAAATAAATGAAAATAGAAATTCAGTGTCTATAATGCTGTTGATAATTGCGAAAACATAGTACATTACAACTATACATATTACAAATCTACCGGTACCTCTTCATTCAAACGAGGAATCATTTAAATAAGGCGTTGTGTAACAAGAATAACTCATAACACCTTCATAAACAAATAAAACTTATTTTTTCGAGAAGTAACGTGATACATACATCTTCTAATTCCTTCAATTCATTCCAGCCCACCATAATCGACCACTACCTTCTTCACCTTTATCTCCAGTCCTACTGAAGGACAAACTTAAGTCCTCCATCTAAAGCATAACACCAATTCGTTAAACGCTTATCATATCAAAATTAAGCTATGAGGTTCAACAAACTTATAGGCCAAGTCTGTCGGGAATGAAGAGGCTCAAAGTAAGGTAAAAGGCTATTTGTGGATTTATATAAAGTCCGGCTCAAACCCCTTCATGTCTCTCGAAAGCCAATGGTGTGCACGTGTGGCGTTGTCGGATTTTGCTTCCTTTCGTATATAGGCATGACGTAAAACGTTAACGCGAGAAGTTAAGATATTGAAAAGCAAATTCGTTCTTAGAAATTTATTAACGCTATAATGACATATATCATAAGTTGTATACCTTTGAAGTTGTATTCTCCTAATCTTGAAACAAAGTTATGATACAACGTCACCCAACTTTCATTGGATATTGTGGAAAGGAGAATACGCCTTAAACGTCAGGAGGTTTGAGCCGGACTGTAATAAACGGATCCTAAGCAATCTGTCCTAAGGGTGTTTGGTTTTTCTCGATCACTTTATTAAGAATTCCCTTTCTTCAGTTTAAGCAAGAACTTTACAAAAAGAGAAGCTGCAGAGGCTCAATGATAGAGCGTATCTCTGGTGCGTGGGGTTCCTGGTTCGATCCCAGATCTTGTCAACTGGGTTTTGAGGTGGACATACACCGTGTTTTTTTTTTTTTTTTTTAGGTTTTCTCGTTTCCACTCACTTTCTTCATTCCACCATTTCGTCCATTATCATCACAGTCTACCTTTAATCTAATCATGGGATATAAAACTAAAAAGTGACAAAAAATTGATAAAGCCAATATCATGCTCTGTCTCACATGATATGCTCATAGATATTTGTATGACCTATTAGTATTAATTGATATTATTAAAACTAGAGTTAATCGTGTTCCTACACTACGAGATAAAGAATTTCCCCACATATGTCCCTTCTCGATGTTATGCTGTGGCAGTTGTTCAAGGAAAGAAAGAAAAAGAAAGAAAAGAAATCCCCAGATAGTGCTAGAGGAAGAATATTTAGGGAAAAACTGTCAAGAGTTGAGTTGCCATGGTGACGCCCGGGGGCTGCAAAATGTAGGAAGTAATTTCATTTCTACCCGCTTTTGGCGCTGTGATCGATAATGTACCAATCAGCTTTCGACAGAGAAATGCCGTAGGCGTCTGCAATAAAGGGTCAAGAAACCTTTTACACCCTAACCCTACACCCACTCCACCAAAAGGGAAGGAAAGTAGGTCACGAATATGAATTAAATATACACCTAGATATTATTTCTAATATGTTTTCTGAGTTTTAAATTACTAATCACTTGTGAGAACAATGGTAAACAATAATAAAAATAAATAAAGAATCTACAATAACAGGTTATAATGTGTTTATCAATAACTTGTATGACACTTAGATTCAGTATTGCCAAAGCAAATTATAATATTGTATGGTTTTCATTGCATTAAGTTTTCTAAAGTCTGTATAATTATTGTTGGAGTAACTGCGCTATTTTGCTAAGAGTCATCAGCGCCGTTAACTTATATTTTTTTTCTGGGGGGTAAGCATTAATATTTGGGTCCCCTAGAATAAGTTCTTGTGGGGCCTCCCGCAAAATTCGAAAATAGGCTCCTTCTTTCCATTTATTTCTTAATCATTGCGGGGCTCCGGAGTCTGTGAGCCCTCCCGCACGCTTCTGGGCCCGTTCCATGTATGACAAATTAATTAAGAGGACAATATTGACAAATCTGAAAGCCATGCGAATAAATACTATTTCAAGGGTCCCTAATAGTAGACATTTTGTACTGAAATGGGCCCACGACTCATTTTTCTTTTATTTACTTTTTGTATACTGTTTTGTTTATGTAACGTAGTGAACCTGTTTGATGCTTCTTTTATAATTTCATGTTTGTATCGTATATGGAGTAAGAAAATTTTATCTTATAGAGGCCCCCCTCGAACGCCAGGGAGCTTCCCTGAGGTCCAGTTTCCCCCTGGCCCCCACAAATTACGGTCCTGGGAGCCATGACCCATTATTTCTGAGATTTGAAAGAATCTTATCTGTGGTCCATGAGTACAAGGAGGCAACAGTATTCTGGGGACCTTGGACTTCTAGTTCGCCTACGTGTATTACCTAACAAAAGTTTGATATAAATATCCTGCAAAGTATAATACAACAAACTTTGAAATAAATATTTAAACATAAAGTTTATTATTTATCCCTTGCATAGGCTCCTCTCTCTAAACAAGTACAATTTATTATAGTTTGTTAATTTCAAAGATATTGATAATACGTTAATACTTTAGCATAGTAGCAAGGACTCAAACTGTTGAGTGAAATGAAACGTAGGTCTCCCGTGGAAATTAGCACTTGCATAATAAATAAATTGCATGTGCTAACAATAATACTCTTACTAGTTGTATTCAACACCATCCTAAATCTGCTGTATTTCATGAGTTTTTCGTTCCGAAAAGAAGAACGTTACTTATCAGTGTACGATCCGTTTGACGAATGTCCGTTCCCGTTGTTTGACAATGTGTCCGTTTTTTTTTTCTTTTTCAATGTGCCCTCTTTGAGCTTTTGACAAAGTGTCCTGCACCCATGATAAGAGCGTATCTTCGAAAAAGCCGGTTTCTCAAACTTAAAACTTAGTCAAAAGACAAGTGTGTATTGTGAGAAATAATGCATCTTTTCGTTTCAACCAAATCTCTAAGTAAATTCTATTAAAACAGATTAAAAACACACAAACGAAGTTTTTCTTCCCAATTCATCAAACTTAGGATTGGCTACATAGCATTATTGTAAGAGAGTATACGTATATTGAATGTATTTTGCTCGCAAATCTAGTATCAGTTATTTTTTTCCTCAATGCATATGAATAGTTCGAAGCCAATCTACGAAGCCAACCTGTACTTTGCTTTGAACGTAATTTTTATTAACATAAATCCTCCTAATTTCTTTTCTCAGTTTATACTTTGCATTTTTGCTGCACTGCGCATTTTTCCTTCTTAAATACTGTACCATGTAACATGTTTGTGAACAAACAAGTACATATATTAATTTCATGAAAAGAAATGAAATTTTTTATTCAGAAGTTCCACTTTTGTGCCCTTTATCGCCTGGTAGGAGACAGAGGATGAATAAAAATGAATGTTTGTGAAAAAATTCTGGAATAAGAGTTTGAGAAGAAACGGGTCGGATACGAACTTGACTACTAGAAGCTGACATGATCTAAGATTGAATCAGAAATATCTTGCATCAGAGGTATATACTCTACAAGTTTTAAAATTGTCCCCACCGAGACGTTTCTCTACATGGACTTCTACTTAATTACTTTTCTGCTTAATCCAATAAAATAGGGACAGGAATATAGAAACTAGGAGCACAGTTAAAAATGGCCAAGCTCTTCAGAGAGAGAGAGTTGAACCTTGAATGCGTTTAACTCAAGATTGTCAGCCCAACACCTCAGACAACTTGAGTACAATATACCAACTATTACTGCACCACCATTTCCCTATGGCTTTTGTAATTAAATTTTCAACAAAGTATGGCGAGAAAAGACTTTTTTATTTAAATACAAAAATTGTATTCTTTGCCTGTGCTCAGTCTTGACTTGGCAGTTTGTAATGAAGCACTCTCTTGGTGCTAACGGCAAGTGCGAAGTTCGTTTATTTATTCGTTTCCTTTTTTTACCTTAAAAGAATTGAAATTGATCGCCAGCTGAAGGAAGTGTATGGCAAATAACTGTCAAGAACGTCCGTAATTGGTGTAGATAGTTTGCAGCTAATCCTACTGAAACTAACGACGAAGAAAAGAGAGAAAGATCATCAAAAAATCGGACAAGACAGTCACGGAAGTTGAGCAAACCATTGCCTAGCACTTGTTTCCTAAATTCAAGGAACATTTGACTGGAGTGAGCTTCAAGAACGATGGCGAGATGAGAGATTAGGTTCAACCTTCCTTGGTAGCGAGCTGGTATAACATGTGCATACAAAACGTGTCACAGCGCCTAAAATGAATCCACTGAAATAGTGATTATGTAGAAAAATAGCTAAGGTGATATCAGCACTATTGAAAATAAAGGTTTGCTTTCATTTCTAAAAAACAGGAAACCCTACTTTCGGAATTACCCTCGTATATGTTCATCAGATAATGGCAGAATTACGGTAATCTATAGAGGCACAATGATCTTTTTAAAATCTTGAACTCTTTTAGGTAAATTGTCATGGGATTTTTTAAAAGAAATCTCGTCAAATTTGAAGATGATAAATACTAATCTTATGTTAAGTGTGTAAGCGTTTATTGTAGCATTTTGTAGAGTTTTTTTTTTTTTTTTTTAGTTTTCCAGGCTATAGATTCAGCGTTCTAAGGACAAATGGCGTCTTTAATGTTATCCCTATACTGAAACCACAAATTGTATGTTTTCTACAGCTTCAGTTTCAATACTGATTTCCACAGCACAAATACATAGCGAGAAAACGTTTATCGGTATAGATTTAGAGATAAGCTATTAGGTTCCGTCTCAGCTCTAATCCCTCTATTCAAACTGGAAGCTGTAGAAAGCTATCGCTTTCCTTTTCAATCCTGGATTTTTATAGGAAAAAGACGATAAAAGATAATTGCGAGATCTATATATTAAAATTCTAGAAAAGTTTATATGTTTGTGGCAAATTCTTTTTGACAATGAGATCTCGGAAACCACAAATGCTAGAAATGTATCGTTTTCATTCGTCGATTCCAAATGTTGTGTAGAGTTGCCAGTTTTCATTGAAATTTTCTTAAAACTTCGTCTTTATTTTTCTATTCAACATTTTGAGCGTCGTTTTGACCTTATTAGTTTAATATTGCCACTAGGACGTTAAGGTTGATATCCTTGTGAAAGGCAACCAGTAGAAGAGCTACGTATAGCGGGTTGATGGACATTTCAGGCGCTTTGCTTTAAACTGAATGACAAAACATTATTGCAAGTTCTCAACTTCGAAGACCTGTGTGTGGACTCACAATGAGGCGTACTCGAAAGGAGATTCACGCGCATATTAGAACTGTGAACTGTGTAAATAGCGTAGCTTCAGCTCGTTTTTTAAAAATATATACTTAGATTCAGTGTCCTAGGAGTGAGTTCCCTCTCCTCCGCCTCTTACCTATTGAAACCAGAAGTGATAAATCTACTCTACCATTTCTCGTTAGTAGTCCGTACCTTTGTAGTTTGGAAATCTGTCATAATTCCACAATGTGAAACGAAAATTGCTTGTTATTTTACCTTAATAAAAAGTAGTTTGGCTCCATTATTACTTTTCTCAACATGTTGAATGCCCCGTAACCCACTGGGGGTCACTATAGTTTTGTTCTAGAGAATGTGAGACTCACCGAAGTGTCCCTCGATTTTCAAGTTTGTAGCCACGTACCACAGGTGCTTCAACTTTTTTGCACTTTATGTGTTAATATAATTATCAGTCTGCCTCTAAATCAGTCTGCTTACATTATTTTTGGAATTGAACATGTATTTCTTTATTCATCTAAAAATAAAATACTTGCAGCCCGCTGAAGTAATTCACCCTGCTACGAATTGGCAGCCAACGTGTTCGAGGAAACAAGTCGTGTGGATGTAGTACAGCATATGCGTGATATATATATATACGCATTAAGTTCTTCGGTGAGCTGTGTATTACAAAGGCCTTCTTACATATCCAAACCATCGAAGTCTGCATTAAGTTAGAGGTTAAAACGTTTCAGGTTAACCAGATAGGCTAGTTTTTATCTCATTTTTGATTTCCGGGTTTGTGATATGTACCTTTTCAGCACCGAGATTATGAAGAACTGTACGGACTCATCCCATAACGTCTTCTTTAAAGCAGGATCCTACGAACTTACCCTCGCCTGGAATAAAATCCCACTTAGAAAACATACGCCTTAGCCATTCGACCATCAACTGGCACTTTTGGCTTCAATAATATAATGTATATTAGCTTGCAACCCTGAATCATAAATCTTATTTATATTTACAAATATATATTACCAACATATTTGTTGCTATCGTAAATGAAACCGCAAGGGGAGCATTAGAACACATATGAACATAAATAGTTAATCTTCTTATGCCTTTGCTGGCAGAAATCGATATGGCGTGAGTGAAGAGGGAAGATATTTAAAATGTATAACTATATAATTTGTAATCGATTTCACTTAAATTTACATTAAGTTGATTAAATTAATAAAGTGATAAATAGTTTGAAAGTGTGAAAATAAGTGATGTGTTATTTTATTAATTTAATTAATTTATGTAAACTTAAATTAAACCGATTACGAATTATAGAGTTATAAATAATAGAATAGATATTGTTTGTGATCGCATCACGCAACATAGTTTTACCTGTTTCAAATAAGTCTTGAAACGTAGTTCCTGCATCAAGGTTTTTATCATATAACATTGATTAAGGGGTTTAATCCTAAGGGGGACCTCAAAATTTATGCCGAAAATAGAGTATCTTAAGAGTTTTTATAATTATACTTTCGCTGAAATGCGATCATAAGGGAGATGGAGATTCAAATAAACCGGTTAACCCTTGCGAAGAACGGGCATTTGAGCTAGTATAATTTCGGCAAAAGTAGTAAAAAAAACTTGCCGAAATCACAAAAAATTACCCAAGTTCAAAAACAAGCCAGCTACTTTTAAAATCTGCATACTGCTACGTATCAAAATATGCGAGATTTTTTAATTCAAAAGTTCAACTGTCAAAAACATTCTCAACTTTTGTTAAAAACGAAAAGAAAGGGTTTTATTATGTCTGGAGAGGACTGGCTCTTCTTTTCTATTGGCTAACGACCTCAAGTATATGAAAAAAGGGAGGAGGTTCGTAGTTGAAAGGACTTAACCTACTATATTCTACTCTATTTTTGCTTTATATGTGTAATCGCCTGCCTAACCAATAGGAAGGTAGATCTACTCTTTTCCGGGTAGCTACATAGAGGGACTATAGTAATTTTAGGGAACTAATTAGCACGTCAGAAATAATGTCAAAAGGAGGGGAAGCAAAATGGGACAGAGACTCATTTACTATATTTCATTATAATTCATTATTGTCATGATTTTAAATTAAAATTACTTTATATAAAACAATTACTTGTTGGTAAACTTAGCGGTATAGGTGACTGGGACCTAGGTCTGTACCTGAAGATATAAAATCTCAGTTGAGGGTAATAGTGGGGGGTATTGTGTAATCCCGTGTGAATTTTTTGTTAAAATTGAACTAACACTTAATTTTTATTCTTTCGGTGATGCTTTGAAATTCTGGCAATGTTTTTGTTCATCCGAATCCAATATGGCGGCTATCAAAGCTGGCCGCCTTCGCGAATGCACAGAGCTGTTTTTGAAAGTCTATATCTCCGAAACTAATTGCCCAATTTTCATGCAACTAACACCAAACGACATAGAAAATAATACATTTTTAAAAATTGACAAGAATTATTACTTATTAATGTAATTAATAACGTGAGAAATAATTAATAATTTTATTTCAAATTTTGCACATTTTATAATGTGTTTTCTTTATATTTTTTTAAATAACAAGTAAACGGCAAATAATTGAGAACAACGTTGTGTACCTTTTGAAAGCGTAATAAATTGTCTTTAAATTGTCATGTATACCATTTAGTTTGGTTAAGAAACAACGAAATTATAACAAATTAATATTTCCTTTTGTTGCTTGATTTTTCCACATGAATAGAGGGGGATAAGTGTAATAAAATAACCAAAGAGTCACTTTGCTGAAATCTTTCCAGTTGGATGTGTTGATATTATGATACGATGAAAGAGGAATTGAAGTGGTCCCAGTCTGACAGGTTGGCCAAATACAATATGGCGGCCGAGCTCCTTCGTGGCTAAGCGGTTAGCGTACGCGCCTTTGGCGTGGGAGACCCGGGTTCGATTCCCGTCGGGAGCTCATGTGGTTCGGATTCCACGTTAATCAGTAGGTCCACGTCTCATATAGCCTCCCTGCTGAAAGGGACGTTAAGCTAACTAAATCAATATGAGACGCATGATAAACGTTTTCCTAGTTTGAACTCATACAGTAACAGCTCACGTTCAGACGTTGATGAGCACTCGTCGTCAGTGCCACTAAAATCTGACTGAATATACCGATTGAGTGACGGCCACGTCTTAAATGCAAATTGCTTGCCACACTAGCTCTTGAGCTAGTTTTACCTCGATCACGGTGTTTACACGCGCCTGATGTTAGGATTGTGGAAATATTGCAAGACATGATTTTTCTTGTAGTTTGTCTTACAAAAGAATTAAATAAATGAATACTTGTATTCTTAATTGTGTTTTGGTTCCAGTTTTTTGCATTTTTCTTCTTGAATGCAAGCATCGTTTTGCACCTTTTATCAAAGTCATCACCTATTTGCACATTTTAAAACCGTTTTCTAAAGCTTCTTTACCCATTTTATTCCTATAGTAAGTAATCATGGAACATTAAACGTGTGAAGCAAACATTACTTTCACTTCAATATAGTCGTGTTAGGTGAAAGCTATTGAATGGGAAGTTAAGTGAGGTGTCAACATCTAACTAATCACTTAACAATTAGTATTGTTGATACAAATATTTATTTAATGGCGGGAGATGCAGCCTCACTGAACAAAAATTTGAAATATTAAATGTTGTTTTAATAGTTTTTTCTACTTGTGAATTGAATAACGTTGTGTTCTGGAACTTGTTTTAGATACACTTTTTGACATACGAAAGAATTTTGAGTTCTTATATGTGATGTAATCAGTTGTGGTACTGTTTGTATGAACATTTATATTTGAAATTTGCACGTTTTCTTCCCAAATTTTGCTACTTTTTTGGCACAATTTGTAACCAAAAATTTTTACCTTTTCTGCATCTTTTTTAAACCAAAATTTTCCACTTAAATTCCTAGCTCTAGTAATGACCGTATGCTTGATCTTTGTTCTTGCTGCTTGGAGAAAATCTATGCATTCAAAAAGCATTTAAAAAATTCTTACGAAGATCTTCCTTGTTATGAAAACAAATCACTTGCACGGAAAGAAACGCAACCATGTGTTCTTTCGCAGCAAATATAACCATTTATTTCTGTTGCCACGTGTCATGTGCTTTAAGTATTCTGAACATTATACATGCATCTACACCCTCGCAAAAGGAAGTAGTAGCACGTTACGTAAACAGAATACGAAATCAACTCATTTAAATAACACCCCTTCTGCAACTTGCTTTCAGTTCAATTGTGTCACCAATACCCATCTTGCTTCGTCGTCCGCAACGGTGAACATGGAGTTTGGGAGATTTTATACGAATATGACCCCTTTCTCTTCTCTATAACACACACACAGATGCATAAGGACTCATGTAGAAGTATGTATTTCCATCTGGATGATGGGAGTTATCGATCGAATCTACGTTATTTCTAAAAATTAGGTCATCTCTTGGTAATTTTCCTTTCAGAATATATGCGTTATATTCTGAATATGACACGTATATATTTCATTGTCAGTGCAAATTTGCACGTCAACAGAGAATTCATATGAATGTAACAATTTATTATTCTTTTTTCGATTAAAGATCCCAGAACATACAATGCAATTTGACAGGAAAAAAACATACTTAAAATTATACGTGCATACATACATTATATATATAATGTATGTATAAGGGCTGTTCATTTAATTTCAGGACTGATACTGTAAAAATCATAGGACGATTTATCACCTATTTGTGGCTGTCTTGTTCAAAGTACTTTCCTGTTTTTTAGGCCTCCTTATTGACAGTTTGGATATATAGAATAAATCGTGATGCTTGATCCCTTACATAAAAAAAAAAAAAGTAGCACTTTCACCTTGGATCGGACTGGTTTTGTCTCTTTGTGCTTTGGGGATCCAGACGACACCATCTTAGTTTCAGGGTCGTACCACTACACTCATAAGTCATCTTCTCTGATATTAGCGAAGAATGTCACATCATTGGTAGCTGTTCCCTCTAATTTCCTAATGACATGAGTGCCCTGGTTCTGCGTCAAAATCCTCGTCCTGAACTTCGCTAATACACATCGTATACCTAGATCTTTGTGTAAGATTTAGTGCATGAGCTGATGGAAATTTCAGGGAAGTCAGACGACGATTGGGCACTGATTTGGGCAATTTTCTCCTTAGTTTGATTCATGGACGGATGACCAGCAGAGGTCATCCTCCACGGACATTCTTCCAGCTTGAAAACTTGTAAACTACTGAAGTCATAGTGCGACACACTGACGCATCCCAAATGATATTTGCTACATCTTGTACAGCGGGGGACACTTCTAAATGGTACACCTTAGCCGTAAATCTCCATATGGCTGTACCATTTAGAAGTGTCCCCCGCTGTACGTCTCTGTAGTCGTTTTGCCAAAAGTTGGTGTGTGAAGTAAATTACTGTGAATCGCATTTAGGTTTACACATACGTAAGGTGTAACTTCTGACAACTTGTAAAAGTTTGAAGTTCTGGAGTTGACAGTTGCATATTAAAGTAGACGCTTCAGTGAGTTGATAACACCTATCATACTCACGCTTTCACTATCTGTAACGTTAGCAAAGTTGCTTATCTAACTTTTGAAGTTATGATATTGGTGAATTCCGGAAGTGTTAGGTTCAAGACACTGCACACCTCTTCAGCATTAATTTTTAAATACTCAATGTTAACCCAGTTTTCAGATTCTACTGTCTCAATATGTCAATTAATATTATAACCCCGCATAAATTCCCCAAGTAACCAAATTAATATTGGCTAGCAGTTGATTTCTGGTGTAGAATCAGGTCCGTATCCAAGGGGGGACTATGGTGGGCCGCCCCCAAAAATTTCACTGGAACCCCTAAAATTTTGACGGTAGGAAATGAAATGAAATCTTTAAGTTTTACGTCCCACAGTTATGCCGGTTAGGCTAAAGGAGACGGTGATGATGAGTAATGAATGAAATGGTGGAATCAAGAAAGTGGGAGGGAACGGGAGAACCCCGAGAAAACCCACGCACACGGTGTTTGTCCACCACAAAGTTCACTTGGCGGGGGCTGGGATCGAACCCGGGACCCCAAGCACCAGAGGTGAACGCTCTACCACTGAGCCACCGCGGCCCCATTTTGACGGTAGGCTTGCAAATGAACTATAATATGGTGATGAACTACAATATGGTTTGGTCGCCCCCCCTAACTTCTGGCATCATTTCATCCCCCTTTCTTCAGAAAGAACAAATCTTAAATGCCACGATTTTAAGTATGCTACCCATCATTATCAACGAAGGAGAGAGAGAAAAGGCACTCGCACCCAGAAAGGCCTAAACACTACTAATAAAATCTCTTTGTGTCTTTTTCTTTTCTTTAAATTATAACCTATTGTGTTAATGAAAGATCAAGCAAACACACCTGCAGAGGAAAATAATAATCTTTTTGATATAATTCAATTGTCTATATGACAGTTTGCAATTCCAGTGCAATTAGTTCTTTTATCTTTATTTCTTGATTTTTCTTCTACATCTGTGTGTTTTTTTTTAATCTACCTTCAATAACAAGGAACTTGTTTGTGACAAAGACAAGACTAGTTTTCATATCTAAACTGTGATAACTAACAAAATGGAACAGGTGTTCGCTACTGTTCGAGAACTGAGCTTTTGTATTTGACAACCATCAAGCAATTCATGCCGGGATATGTTTGACCATTTGCTTTAGCACTGTCCATGTGACCTTACACTAATGCGACCTACCATGATTTATAATTTATGAATGTAGTATTCAAATAGAAGGTCAGCTTAGTAACTTTAACTATCATATCATGAAGTCTGTTTCTAACAAGAATTATTTAAGTAATATAGTTATGACAGCTTTTGCCGCCCCATGCGAATGAACGTGTTACACATATGGTAGAGCCGGTCCTGCATTGGACATAAAACTAGAAATTTCGTATAATTTTCTGTGCTATTTTGGTATTTCTATTTTGAACGATGCGCCAATATAATATTTTCTTTTTACAATAGCTGTTGCTAATAAAATACAGTTATTTCTTTTTTAAAGAAAAAAAAATCTTGCCCTCACTCTCACTCTCACTGCATCATACATATTCTATATATCAGTCAATCTACTTATATGTGCGTGTGTTTGTTCAATATACATATTCCGTTCTCGTGAAATGCCTGTTTGGCATGTCCTCAAACTGTCACTGCATGAGACAGTGCGAAGGAGCAGCAGGCGCCGTTTACCTTGACGGTTTGGCTGCCAATTGATTTCATACCCTCGTTGCAAGTAGATCGAACGAAGCTTTATTCATTTCAACGAGCAAAACAACTGTTTTGCATGTCTATAGACTGACTGACTGACTGAACTGGAGACAACAGAGCAACCAGCCACCCAGAAGTTACATAATAGCCCAAATGAACACACAAATAATAAGTAAATAATAATAATAATAATAAAAACCTTCAAGGCCACTTTTCTTTTTCTACCGTTCAATACTTAGACACTAACAGAATGTGCTTCCGTTCTATAATTTGCAAAGGGAAATCAGATTTGCAACTAGCAAATTATGTTTTTAAATTAGATACCCTTGTTTTTATATACATAATAATACTTACAATAGAGAATGTGAAAGTTTGCAGACGTAACGTTACATTATGAATACTAAGCTCATAGTACCTAAAAGGTGACATACACAGTGAAGAAAAAATATAGAAATGTGTATCCATTCACATTCAGTCTTCTTGTAATAATAGACTGTGCTTCATGCAGAGAAAGTGGTACTAAAAAATAAAGATAATATTTCCGTGGCGAATTAGAATTTATGGATGTTTGTTTTTAAACATTTTAAACGAACGACAAGAAACTAATGAATAACGTATTCTCCGTTGTTGATTAAGACTTCCTATCATCATTCAGTAAGTTTTCCGATGCCTCGGCGATAGGAATCTCTCGATCTTAACTCAAAGAATTTGTCCAACTAAGCCCTCAATTCCACGTCATTATTGAGCGGTACATCAAAAACGATCGAAAGAGATCGAAAAATGTGACGCCACCAAGTCTGGAGGATATGGAGAATGATACAGCATTTATAATTTGAGTTCTTGAATCGTGGCTGTGGTCATATGGCGAGTGATGACGGGCATTGTCATGTTGCAGAAGAACGCCATTTCGCCTATTTGTTCTTGTTTGTTGAATTGTTTCATTGAGTGTATGCGATTGCTCAAGTAGAGCTTTGTGCTGAGTATTTTGTTGCGCTTAAGCAGTTCGTAACGAATTATGAATTCCCAGTCCCACCACACACTCAATATGTTCTTCCGAAGGTGGCTTCTTTTTTGCTAATCAAGGATGATCCATTCTTTTCGCTGCTTCATAGTAACTTAAAGGCACAAAATTTTATCGCCAGTGACGATGGGCTAAAGAAAACTCTGTTTATCATCATGTGTTGAGCGATGTCGAGAAAGCGAACAGGTCTCAATTGTGGAGCGTTGATTTTTGTTTTCACTCAAAGCGCGTGTCATCCAAGCAGCGAGTGTATGAGCTTCATTCATTGACTGAAAGTTGTTCATGATAGTTTATTTGCAAGATGAGTCTGAAAAGTTCGGTGAATTGTCTCAGAAAATAAATAAAACAAGAGTTAGGAACAAAATACCTTTACTGGCCTTCAAAATTGTCACAATTAGCTACAACACACTTCTAATATCTGTTGTAAATCTGTTGAAAACTGTCAGCAAACGCTTCTTGTTGAATCGTTCGCAGCATCGTGGTCACGCTTTGTTGGATATGCACAACGTATACGAAGTGTAAGCCTTTCAGGGTTAATTTAAGGAGAGGAAGTAAAAGAAGTCTACTTTCGCCAAATCTGGAGAATAAGCAGGATGTTGTAGAAAATTAACCTTGCATTGAGTGAGAAAGTGGAGTATGCAGACCGTAGTGTTCGGACGAGCGTTGTCAAGGAGGAAATTCCACTATCCACTCCGGTAGAGTTCTTTGGGAAACCGCTGGATGCGTTGCAAAAGCCGTTTCAAAACTCCTTGTAAACTTCTACGTTGATAGTTTGATCCTTGGGTAGAAGCTCATGATGGATTAAAACTTGGCTGTCGAAATAAGCGATCAACATCATCTTAATCTTAGATGTGGTCGGCCGACTTTCTTTCTTTCTTTCTTTAGTTTTTTTTTTTTTTTTTTTTTTTTTTTTTTTTTTTGGGGAACACCATGTCATTGACTTGATCTCCGGGTAGTATTGGTAGCACCAAGTCTCATCTCCTGTGTTGATGGTTTCCGAAAACTGAGATTCCAGTCAAATATGTCGATGAAATCTCAAAACGTTTCCATTCTAGTTTGTTTCTGCTCGTTTCTCAGCATGTGTGGTATGTACAAACTGGGCACAAAGCTTGTTTTCAAATGCTCGTGAACAATAGTGCTTATATTGTCCTTGCTTACCTTCAATTCGTCTACTTTCATTCTTAAAGAGAGTAGTCGATCATCGCCAAGCATCGTCGCACTCGTTCAATGTCTGGGATTGTACTTGTTTGGGGCCGACCCAAGCGCGGCTCATCCTCGACACCTTCCAATCCGTCTCTAAAGCGTTTAAGCCACTCAAACACACACTTTTTACTCACGTTTCCTCTAATTTGAAGCGAAACATCATGTCACCGCGTTGCTCAATTTTGCAATGACATGAATTCTCACACTGACTCCGTTAGCTTGGTAGCAGGTACACTACTGGTTCACTTCTGTGATTTTTCGATAGAAGCTGCATCTTGACATGTTTTTTAATGAGTATGCGCGGGCGCCTCATCCTAACCAGCTCGGTTTTTAACATATGGGATCATTCACCGAACTTTTCAGATGAGTGAAAGAAGCCAAACAAATTATGTGCGTGAACCTGGCACAACCCATTTTTGGAAATCGAAAATTAACCATGTAGATCGCTTGTTCAAGATTTGTGCTCATAAAATTTTCGTTTGTTCACGATTTATAAACAATTTATACCAAAAATGAAAGGGTGGTTCCAACTTTAAGTAGCAGAATCCATTTTCAGAAATCGAAAACAAATCGTGCAGATAAGATTTTTATATCTTTTGTATTTCTACTAGCATACCAAGAGTGTGTATTGAAAATTTCGGCTGGGAGGGAGAATCTGTAGAATACAAATTTTTCACAGCCAAAAACAATTCACCTATTTGAAGAACATAACTTACCTCTGTACATACCAGAAGATTAATGGGAGATTGGTAAATTTTATAAGTGGCTTTGTTCTTAGAAATTCTTACAGATACAAGGTTAAACATACGATCTATCAGAATAAAGTATAAACGTACAAAATAATATTAATAAAGAGTACAAAATAAATAATTTTTAATAAACAGTAGAATTAAAATACAAATATTATTTAAAAAAGTAGTTAACAAGGAACACAGGCAGCATGATAAGTCATCAATTGCCACTGAGTTCATTTTTCTAGTCGCTGCCATAACCTAGATTTTTGGGTAATTCAAATTCTGGTCAAACTGTAATTTCTATGGATGGCATCATTGAAAATTCTACCGATTCATATTTTCGGGTGTAGAATAACATTATATATTATTGTGGTAAGTTACACTTCATTACGTCTTTTCACTTACGAAAAACGGGCAAAAGAAAAATTGTTAGGTTTTGAAAAATATTTAGTAGTCTGCCCCCTTAATTAGAAATCAAGAATGAGAGCTGGGATCATACGAGTATGAGTGAAGAAGAGAAGGATATTTATTTTTGAAACACATAAATACCAGTATCAACAATTCTCGATTCATCGTTAGATTAAAGTCTTTCCAATACTTTTTGATAACCATCTATCTTGGACAATTCGTTTCCAAGATATTCACAGGGTTAGAACCTTTCTGTTTCAAGTGTGCAATCGGAAAATATGTGAAACACATTTAGCCCCGCCCCACCGTCCTCTTACGAAGGAAACCTTCCCTTTGCTTTGAGAAAAGAAGTGAATGATCTCGGATGTGTTGCCAATTCCTCATCCAGTCATTTGGTCTTGACGAGTGAAGATCGTAGGTTACCGTCAATCTGGCAAACCTGTCCACATCCAAACTCGGTCAAACCACTTTGTCCCTCCTCTATAGAGATAGGTACGACAAAACATATATCGAGAGCAGCGCCAGTAGGGAAACATATATATATATATACAGAACCCATTGTAAAAAAAAATTAGAATAACACCACTGCTTAACCTCAATTAAATGGACACAGTAAATGGTGTCGAAAATGCTCAGTTATGTCCCTTCCATTTTAATGATCTGAAAAAGAACAAAAATAAATATTTTTAAAAAATTAGAACACAATATCCTGTAGAGCAAACAATTCTCTTTTAAATAACTTAAAACATTTTTCAAATGCGTTTTATTTCTACATGCATTTGTATATTCAATGGCGTTTAATAGTTTCTTGAGGGTACTACTAGTAGGCCTATGTTTGATTTTCATTTTCATATACAGTGGAATTTTGAGTGTATTGCCTCATGAATAATCCAGATTACAAGTGAAATAGATTCGTAGCTAAGTAGTAGTGTCACGTGCACCGGACCAAAACCTGGGGGGGGGATGAGGGGGACATGTCCTCTCCAATCTTGGAACTGGGGAGATTGTCTCTCCAATAATCCGACTTCAAATGTGTTTTTTGGGGAGAAATGTGATGATGGGATTTGGGATTTGTGCCCGATTGCCATAAAGAAAAGTGATATGAAATTGATGTCCACCCAGAATAAGACTTTAATCTGTCCGCCTCCCAATGTTGAAGACAACTATGCTCCCTGATTCTCCACAGCATTGTTTTTTAACTTCATAAATATTTTGAACATCGCTTTAAAAATATACTATGGGAACGGTCTTCCCCGTCACCTCCAACGTTAAAGACAGAATTGCGCCGCTGGTCACACCAATTAAAAGAGTTTGGTTGGTAAGGAGTGTTTCAATTAATATTGAAGCCGGAAATGACATAGATTTCTACTGCTTCCGGTTTTTGTAGAGAGATTAAATATATTCTTTTGACAGATAATTGATTTCAAAAAACGCCTCTTGCTATTAATTAGAAATGAAATGAAATCTTTGAGTTTTACGTCCCACGATTATGCCGATTAGGCTAAAGGAGACGGTGATGATGAGTAATGAATGAAATGGTGGAATGAAGAAAGTGGGAGGAAACGGGAGAACCCCGAGAAAACCCACGTACACGGTGTTTGTCCACCACAAAGTTCACTTGGCGGGAGCAGGGTTCGAACCCGAGACCCCTAGCACCAGAGGTGAACGCTCTACCACTGAGCCACCGCGGCCCCAACTATTAATTAGAGTTTGTATTCTGTAGCGAATATAATTAAAACCCGAGGTAGTTTATACTACTACTTCTGGTTTGAATAGAGTGTTAAGAGAGAATATGATATGTATTCATAGAGTGTTAAATCCAGGAAACTCCCTCTCGCCATCTATTACCGTTTTGGTCTACACAGTGGTTCTCAAACTTGTTGTTACTGCTACCCATTAAATAATAAAAATATTTTTTAGCCCACCTACTTTTATTCAAATACACATTGACATTCTTTCTCTATAACTGTATCACATGAAATTGTATGCATCCGCAAAGAGGGTTAAAGTGTTTCCATAGAAAGATAAAACAGAGCTAACACTACTCCCAACACAATACTCTACCTCGTGACAGATTTTGACTCACTCGCTCTCTTTCCACCCTAACACACAATCTCTACTGACTGTACAACAAGATCGGGCTCTGAGTAACTAACCACTTCTTGCTCATCTTAACAAACGCTTCCAATTTCCATTTTCTGAATAGTACTTTACAACATATATTTCCGCGTCAAGATAAAACTTATAATTAAAAGAAAAAAATTCTCGCGACCCACCAAAAGACGGCCCACGACCCACTTTGAAAAACACTGGTCTGTAGTGATCAACGATAAAACGGAAATAATTGATTTCCACCACTTCTGGTTTGAATATCGTCTCCACCAAAAAAAAAAAAAATCGTATTTTTTTTTTAACCCTTTACATCCTGTTCAAAATTGATGCTGTTAACAGGCAGGATAAAAATATAAAGATATTTTGATAAATTTAGCTCGTTTAAAATGTTCCAACTTGCTAGCGAATATTCAACTAATGAAAATAGAAGAGCAACAACAGAAACTTATAATAAAGTAATTCAATATTAACGGTTTTGAGTACGTGCACCATCTTTGATTAAGATGGAAAATTATTTTTCAGTTTTCTTTGAAACAAGCTAGAATCTTAATGGTTTGATATTCTGATTTCTTCTTCAAGTCTATTAAAATGTCTCTTATTTGACTACTTATAATTTTATTATTTAGCCTCTTAACATATATGTGGTTTTTGAACAAAATGATGTTTCGATTTAAATGCATTTTTAATTATTTAATTAAAATTATTAATATGACTAGCTGAACTTGCGCTCTTTACACAGCACATCATTCACATATGAGCATGAATCACCTTGTCATTCCTCACATCTGTACATTGTCCCTTTACAGACTCAAGTGATAAAAAATCGGCAAGTGGTACCATAAAGGGTAGATTTTTTCTATTATTTTTTGAATATCTCGCACCGTTTTTAAGATTTGAGCTTACTTCCGGTTGGGGTTTCTAATTCATGTATGATCAGTGTTTTATTTCTCCTTGCATGCAGTATGTAATAAGCAAATACATTACACTCACAATTAAACGGCATGTCAAACATCTTGGCATTTATAGGCGGCGCTTTAAGTTCCCTTTAAATGCTGCTAGCAAATAAGATGCCAGAGGCGTTGCCACGTTTACTTTGTACACATCCACGCCTATCCCCTGCCATCTGATCGCGCTGTAGTTTGTCTACTTAGCCATAGGCAGACCCCTTAGCATCGGCAATATCGCGTCAGAGTTTGCGTTTTATTCGTTTGGCTGAAATGCCAAGATGTTTGTCACAGACTTTAATTATAATGTCAGTGATATATGGTTTTCGTTCGGCCAAACATTCCCAACAATAAAGTTTCATCTTATAGAGCCCATACACTATCAATTTTAACTGATCAGACCAACTGAGCTAGAAACTGACTTTACCGATCGTACGATGAACTGAACTGATAGTGTGTGGAGTACTGTCAATTAATCGAGATTAGTTCTTTCAGTTTCATCAGATGTTCTATGGAGTGCATTTCTAAGTTCCTTGAAATACCAAAGCTTTGGAATGTACACTTGCTCACCTCCAGTCCCCGATTTCTCGGATTCGTTTACTTTCTGCGGTTCCTTCCTAAATGTCGACCGTAGGTTGTTTATTTGTTTTATAATAGTATCGCGTATCCCCTGAGGTTCCAACTCTTTTAATTTTGTTAAGTAGCACATCACACGCCTCCCCTCTTTTATACCTATTCGCATAATACACATGTTATATGTCCCTAAGTTCGGGATGAGCAGGATAGGCTTCAATTAAAGCCAACGATGCCTCAGTTTTACTAGCTACCATGATGAGAGGACCTGAACTGAGAGAACTGTGTGTTTTCTTCAGTTAATAGCAGAGTTAACATATTAAAAGACGGTTCGTTTGTTCAGTCCATAATAATCGTTTCTTCAGTCCACATAAGCGCATGAAGAACTGACTGAAATGAACGAATTCCTTCAATTTGCACAGTTTTTCCTCCAGTTCTGATGTCACGATCAGGTTTTCCTTCAGTTAAACTGATAGTGTATGGGCTATTTTAGACTGGAGAAATGGTTATCCTTCGTTTTTCATTATCTTTTGGGCATAAAACAAGCGCCTCAGAGATATACTACTCCCGTATACAATAATGTGGCATTTAGTGATGAACAAATGCAAGACCAAGACTAAGACCCGGTGGTCTTGGTCTTGGTCTTGGTCCTGAACCTCTAGTCTTGGTCTTGCTTGCAAGAATCTTGCAAGTCTTGCTTTTTAGAAATCTTATGCTTTTCATAGGTAAATTTTACTCTGGATATAAGGAATAATAAATTCTACAATAAGCCAAAAATAACGGAAATACAATGTATGTTTCTAAATGTAAGTGATTTACCTTCGAGTATGATGATAGTGTAACCTACAACATAGGTGATGATTTTTTTTTTCCAACGGGTGCCCACGCTAAACTACTTATAAGATAAATCACAACGTTCCGTAATATTTTTATATTTTCTAACAAATCCAGTACTCCACTGATTCTCAATCTGAGAAGGCTACCCCTGAGACACACGAAAGAAAATCAAAAGGGCACAGATTACTGAAATACAATAAATTGAATAATTATTTTACGCTCTAAAGGTGTCAGATTTTTTTTCTATTCAACCACGATTAGCTTATCTTTGTATTGAACAAACTTCCAATTAAATATTGAGACTTTGGTTTACTGATTCCAATATGTACTCTGTGGGGCACAAGCATGGACATTACGCAAAAGCGATGAAAGAATTGAAGGCTTTCGAAATGTGGGCTCCGTGAAAAGAAAAGGAGAGAATTAGCTGGGTTAAACGGAAAAAAGAATGAGAAGGTGTTAGAAATAGTAGCAGTAGGGGAGAAAAAAGAATTTTAGATGTAATTAAGAGGATGAAGTTGAACTGGTTGGGTCATTGGCTGAGGAGGAACTGTATTATGAGGTTCGTGCTAGAGGTATGGTGGAAGAAAGAGAGGAAGGGGCGAAGGAGATTGTAGTCGAAGGAAGGTATTAAAAAAGAGACTGTAGTTGAAGGAAGGTATTAAAACAGAAAATTGCTACGTCAAGACGAAGAGATTAGCTGAGGACAACCCTACATCGAAGCTCCTCAGTTGCAGCAATTGACCTGCTAATATGGCAGAATATATATGATGATGATAATGATTATATGTTTAGCAATATTGGCTAAAAAAGAGGGAGAAAAATAAAATAATAATGATTATAATCAAATTGATATTAATCAAATTAATAAAATGATTAATATTTTAGAAAAATTTGAATGAAAACTGAAAACGACTCAAGTGCCTATGCCTTTTGGGTAGACTCAATTTATATAATCACTCATATAATCGCTCATATATAATTTATATAATTCAATTTATAAAATCACATAATTAAAGTTGCAGTTTATTTCAATGAAAATAGAAACATAGTTCTTAGTATACTGTAAGTAAATCAGTGGGAATCAGCTTCCAACGGTTCTCAACCGTTTGTGTCACGACACATTGGTGTGTCACACAATCCCCTAGATTGTGTCGGGAAATTTTAGAAATTAAAAATCATGAAAAATTTAATAAATTAATTAAAATCAACTTTGAGACAGACTGTACCAGTAAACGTCTTCAGCGGCAGCAATAATCCTCAATGCTACATACAGTCATTACATTATAAAAAAAACTTATAGGGTTACACTAATACAATTTATATTATTATTATTATTATTATTATTATTATTATTATTATTATTATTATTATTATTATTATTATTATTATTATTATTATTATTTTAATTATATATTATTAAATATGTCAAACAAGTGTGTTGCGAAGTCCTGGATGTTCAGTAAAGTCTGTCATCTGTCAAAAAAAGGTTGAGAATCACTGGACTAGACCATCATTAAACAATGTTCAACAAGCAGATCGAAAACGAGAGCGTAGATACATATATTAGTATATTTCCAGTAAGGGTGAGAGGAATTCCACCTCTTTCGCTCTCAATCTGTATTGTTTTAACGAAGTCAATGCAGTGTTACACATAAAAACATCATGAACAAAGACAGAAGCAAATGTCTTATATCTATCTATCTATCTATCTATATATATATATATCTATATATATATACTGAGGTTAAGACGAAGGAAGTTGAGTAAACCATAGTCATGCCTCATTGACATAAAACGTCCGAGAGGAGAGAATGCCCCTGAGAGATCAATTCCAAGAGATCTGCCAAGAGAATCAGAATGTTTTCCATCAATGACTCGACCAGGTCGCAAAGTCTGGGTCGCTCTCGGAACATGACTTCTACAAATTACCTAGGTATGTTCTTCATCCGTAAATTATGGTTACTATTAGTCAAAACGACACCATGAGCCCCAATTCAATTTGCTTCTAGTTATGGAACTGAGCTGAAATTACAATTTCGGAATTCATTGTTCAGGCAGAACAGAAATCTGTAACATGAGAAAATAGAGCTATTTTCAACTAACATGTCAAGGAGATTTGTAATGTAAGATAACGTACAACGTTGCCAAGTCGAATAGGCTATGCAGCAAATACTTGTCAAGAACGACACTTTGTACCGTGTAAAACAATAATTTCAAATCATGTACTTATAATGTCCCATAGCGTTATATGCAAAATATAAAACGCTAAATTACTCAGAAACCTGAGCCAGGAGACAATTTTAAGTGCGATTTTCACCTTCTGTGAAACAATAATTTCAAATCATGTACTTATAATGTCCCATAACGTTATATGCAAAATATAAAACGCTAAATTACTCAGAAATCTGAGCCAGGAGAGAATTTTAAGTGCGATTTTCGCGTTCTGTGACTAAAAATCAATAAAGAATGGCTACTTTCGTTTCTGTAGAAAATAAAAGGTGAAAAAATGTTGAACAGTGTAGCATATTTATGTCGACTTGTGATGGTAAAATTATGATGTTTCAGAAATAACTTACATTTGTCACCTTGAAAGTACAATCTTTCCTTAAACATGAGTATCATTTCGCCCACAGGGCTTAACCGACAACATAAAAGTGAAAAATGTAATTTCGTTTGCTTCCACTGCTTTGGAGGATATATCTAGCAAATTATAACCTTCATCTTCACTCACAATTATTAGTCCTGCAATTTCTTCTTTTATTTGATTATTATCCTTTTCAGAATATATAAATCTTGTTTACTACATACTTGCAGGTCAACCCTCATTAAGACTGCGACTAATGTGAACCATAGGCGCCCGAAGGGGAGGGCAGAATGGAGCCCGGGCTCCCTCTGGCTCATGAATATGTATACGTAATACAGCAAACCACGTATATTAAATACCAAAAATACCAGACATAATATAGCAACCATGGAGATGAACCCCCTCTAGAATTTTTTTCGGACGCCCCTGGTGTAAACCCATAACTATAGGCCGCTTTTAGTATCTCCGCCACTTACAAGTAACACTTCCCAAGTAACACAATTTCGATAAAATTTGGCAGGTAGATACTACACATCAAATAAACGAATACGTGTTTTTTATTTTCTGCGGAAAAAGGGGGCAAAGCCCCCCACCTAAACCTTTGAAAGTTGACGTCCGAAAGCAAAAACAAGTGGACCAAAAGGATTGAAATTGTGCACAGATATTGTAGACGTAAAATGAAGGAAAACGTATTTCGTATTTTCCTGGAAAAAATGGTTAGGTGGGGCACGGACCCCTCCAAACCTTTATTCACAAAATATTAAAAGTGCTAATAACAGTATGTCAGATGTGTGTAAAGGGTATGAAGAATTGCAACGAAACTTTGTGTAGGGACAATATGCAAAAAAAAATAAACGAATACGGGTTTTTTATTTTATGTGGAAAAATATTTTTAGGGGCAAAAATCCCCAACCAAAATTTTGAAATTTGACGTCCTAAAGGCAAGACGAAGTGGACCGAAGTGAATGACATTGTTCACAGATATTGTAGAGGTAAGATGAGGGAATACTTGTTTCGTATTTTCCTGAAAAGAAAAAAGAATCTGTTCGGTGGACCGTGGCGTTGGGAGGCGAAAGGAGTGGACCGAAGCGAACGAAATTGTGTGTAGATATTGTATATGTAAAATAAGACCTTCCGTGTTTCACAAGTATTCCCATCTGATTTCTTCAAATTTGGCAGATCAACAGTAAGCACAAACAGTATAGTATATTTTATAGTATTTCAGGAGGCGCCTTTAACAATTAAAATGTTTTTCTGCATAAACAAAAGCACGTGTCGACAGGGCCGGATTAAGGGGGCTTAGGGGGCCTATATCTCCCGGACTCCCGGTGGACAGGGTCCTCCACTCTGATCAAAATCTCATCTGGCTATCTAAAAAGAATCATGAAGACACAATCACTATAATAAAATAAAACATATTTCCTTAACTTTTCTATTGTACTTTCACAGAAATGCATTAGGTGAAGTCAGCAGGAGTCACATATTTTTTCTTACCCCGGGCCTCCAGATAGGTTAATCCAGCCCTGCGTGTCGATTTATTTCCTGTTTGCTGTTGATGTGCCAAATTTGAAGCAAATCGGATAAGGACACTTGAGAAATACGAAAGATCTTATTTTACATAAGGCCTATCCAATATCTATACACAATTACATTTGCTTCGGTCTAGTCATTCTGGCGCTATTACGGTAATATTCACTTTTTTTTCGGATTGGGCCCTTCGCCCGAACGCTGTTTTTCCACACAAATTAAAACACGGTTTGCTTATTTTTTTGCAAATATGTTCCTCACGAAGTTTCGTTGCAGTTTTCCATATCATTTAGGAACTTCTCACATATACTAATTTGGACTTCGTATTCAACTGTTTCGTATTCAACGGTTTAGAAGGTCTGTGGCCTCCCAACCGTTATTATTTTTTTTTTTTCAGAAAAATACAAAACACACATTCCCTCATTTTACGTCTGCAATATTGTGCACAATTTCATTCACTTCAGTCCACTTATTTTTGTCTTTCCAAAATTTTGGATTGGGACTTTTGCCCGCTAAAACCGTTTTTCCGCAGAAAGTAAAAAAAAAAAACACGTATTCGTTTATTTTATGTGTAGTATCTACCTGCCAAATTTTATCAAAATCGGAGTGTTACACTTGGGAAGTGCTACTTGGTAGAAAAACAAGTGGATGTTCCGAGTGTTCTGAAAATTTTGTATTGTGAAGAGACCAACAGTTTGAGTACTATTTTATGCCTGTTATGCAATACTTAGAGTAACGCATTTTGTAGTGTAATTTACTTGATGGTATAGTACTAACTTCTACCTGTTTAAGCCTGTTTGAATATGATTTGCCGTCCATGCAAATTTTATTTTGCATGTCAATTGCATTTTGAAAAGGAATTAAATTCAAGTAGAGAGTGCATGTGAAACAAGGTATTTGCATTACTTTGCTTGATAATTCTGGATGATTACATCACTTTTTTTTTGGTTCGTGACAGACTAATTCACTTTGCAAAGCAGTGATAATTCTTGTTTATAGTATTCAAGGTAAACAGATTTTTTTAAGACTAACTACAATCATGTTTGCTAAAATAAAATAACTTAAAGAAATAAAACCTTCGAGCTTTGGTGAAATATCTCTGGAATATTGTAGTTACTAGCAAGTTTTAAATGCGTAATTCATAGAACATTTATTATTACAGACGCATTCTTTTAATTCTTGGCAAATACTAATGTTCAAATAAATCTCTAGGCATTCTCACGTTCAAAAATTTGTATAAAAAATTTCATTCTATAAAATGTGTATTTGAATAAGATATGTATGTCATATTATTGTCTATTTAAGACTGGCTCTTAGAGTTGTCAAGTGATCAAGTACATATTTACGAGATAATAGTATCTATAGTATCCAATTATTCAAACCATTTTGTACGTTGAAAATATATTTTACGTGTGTCAGAACAAAATTAGAATTTGCAGCAATAATGGTATGCATAACTTATACTAGAAATACAAATTGCTGAGTAAAGAAACGCTTATTTAAAAATAATAAATGTGTAACAGTTTCTTCAACTAACCGAACATATTGGCTTCAGCAGGCAATTTGACAGTGCCTGTTGAAGCCAGTTATGTTCAGTTCAAAGATGTTATAAATAGAGGATCTGCCCATATGTATCTTCATCCTATTAGATCGATGAAGCCAAAAAACAACCGAGCATCGGCACGTCTGATTAGCTACTCTCGTATCTCCATCGTCTGATTGGCTACTTTCGTTTCTGCCATGATTGTTGGCTCAAAACATTGCGATCTTATTGGGCGGAGTGGGCAGAGTAGGGGTGGCGAAACTGACGTATGGCTTCAAGATTTTGTTGTAAGGGCAGATCCTCTATTTTATAAGATCCTTGGTTCAGTTAGTTGGCGAAAATGTTACACATTTATTATTTTTAAATAAACGTTACTTTGCTCAGCAATTTGTATTTCTAGTTTAAGTTATTCAACATATCAAAGCTAGTACAAACCAGTTAGTGAATAGTACGGAGTACGCACACCCATAAGCAACGTCAGAAACTTTAATGAATCCCAAATAAAATTTTCAGATTTCTCACAAATGCCTACTGGGAAACACGTTTGTATCCAAAATGTGAACCCTACTCTAACCTATTACTTGCTATAAAATGACTTCATTAAAAACATCCAGGCTAGTCAATGACGTTCCATTTATTCATAAGTTCTTTTGCAACAAACTTGATAACCCAATGCTCGTCAATGAAATTAGAATTACGTCCCGTCATCAAAGATAAAAAATAAAAACACTATTTTTTTCTAATGTAAGATAACCAGAACCAATTACCTTGAACATTCTCCGATAAGGAGAATTTTAAATTTCTTCAATACTATTTTAAAATATAACTCCACAGATTGGAAGATATATTCGACACTGCACACGGATTCAAAAACAAAATTATTAATTATTGTACGTGTAAATAACAATGGATGAAACAATATTTGTTCGCTAGCTCCTCCTAGACCACAACGATTTTGATGACTTTTGATATATGAGTTCACCCTGGTCTAACTTGGATTTCTATCACATTTTCGGTAAGCGGATGAGAAGAAAGGATGACATTTAAAAATATGCTAGACGGAAAACTCCTTTTACAAATTAAGTGTACGAAACTGAAATTGAGTAGCTGGGGAATCAGTATGTTAATAGGAAGAGCTTGACATGGCTAACATCTAGGAAGATTATTAGCGGCAGACATAGTCACGTACCAGAGATGTACCCTGTTAAAGTTAATAATATGGGTGTCTATGGCAAACACCGTCACGTTTGAGTTGAGCATGAGCATGAGGAGATGAGGAGGTGGAGATACATGCAAAAGATGCGTTGAATAAGTGCGTGAAAGTGAATATTATTTCATAGAAGCAAAGTTAAACATGGCAATCGATGTGCAGATCAATTACAAGTTAAATGTACGAGACAAGCACTAGCATTTAGAACAGTGAGCACACCGGAGAAATGTATTTCCTGGCAATTAGAACAGATGCCTGCAGTAAGTGCATCCAAACCGTATTCAATGGGACTGATCCATGGTCCGGGTTCTGAATGCAAATATCCTTATTAATAGAAATCATAATAAATCATGTTGTTGAACCGTAATGCACTGAACTGAAATAAGGTGAATGACTGGATACACAAAAACATATCGCGCTGCCAAATTTTAAGTCAGTTGTTATGATTAGCTCATCAATTATTATGAATCGCATTAATGACTTTTATGGTCGGGAAAAAATAAAAATTTAGTGACTGAATGATTGCAGTACACTCGCCCTAGATACGCCTAGTAAGAAATACCGTATTATGCGGTAGGGTCTATCTGGTTATTGGAAAGCTCATTGCGGTTGTTAAGTGACTAGGAATCGACGAGCGATCTCGATCAAATTTTCAGCATGGATGAGGATCGGGCCTGAGATTTTTTTTTTAATTTCACTTTGACGGTACAACGTAGGGAAATGATCGAAAATGACCGATCTTAGTGTTGAATCCATAGTTTTCGGGCTCACTGAGACGAGCAGTGTCACTTTCCATGCCGTTTAAATCCAAATTCAGCCTCCATTGCTCTTTATGTCCAAAATTAAACGCATTCTTACCCCTGCCAAGAACGGGCAATCTGCTAGTATTTCATAAATAAATAAATACTAAGTCAACGCCCCTCACCGATTGTTCATTACCTTCACTCTCTAGGACGCCTGGTCTCTGAAAGCTACCCTTAGCTTCGATATCTGATCCTCGTCATAACTTCACCAATCTCTACGATGCTTGGTCTTTGAGTTTTGTCCTCCTTTCTAAAACACCCGGTCTCTGAGAGGTACTTTACATGCACACCTTAGTCCCAAGAGGCTGGGATCCTGTCACCCTAGGACGGTTGGTCTGCGGGTTCCTATAATTTCACGAACAAAAACACCAAACGCCTAAAAGGGCAACTTTTGTTGTAAACTTGGAAGAACAATTATAGAGATGTCCGAAATGTTGCAAGCCACATTCAGTGATCCAGACCTGTGTGTGAGTGGTTTGCAGCACGTTTCCAACAGGAAGAATGTCCATGGAGAAAGATCCTCGTCGTGGTAGTTCGTCCGTGAGTCGGAACAAGGGGGAAATTACCCGGTTAATGTACTTGTGAGATTCGACCGTCGATTGACTGCCTGTTACACTGCGAGGAAGTTAATCATTTCCAAAACTCGTGAACCAGCAAAATTCATAACGAGGATTCTCACACAGAACTAGAAAGACTCTCGTGTCACCATCAACAGGAATCTGGAAGAAACAGCCGCTAATGATCTGACGTTCCTGGTCGGTATCATCACGTAAGTGTACTGGTAGGACCCTGAAACCAAGATAATGTCAACCCAATGGAAGTCATCTGTATCCTCGAGACCCGAGAAGGCTAAACAATTACAATTCAGGACAAAAGTGCTACTGATTGTGTGTGTTTCTTTTTGACATGATGAGGATCGTGCATCACGAATTTGTTGCACGTGACCAAACTAGCAATAAGGAGGTCTACACAAGTAATTACGTTACAACTGTTATACGAGTTCGTTTACCGTAAACGGACTACACACCATATTGCTGGAGACTGATCATAGAATTGATGACAAAGATACCTTATGTACTTTGACATTTATTTCATCTGGAAATAAGACGCCTTAATGAGATTTCGAGATGAAAGACTCCTATCTTATGTTTCGGAAACAAGATCATAGCTAAAACATGAAAGTTTAGCAGGACTCTTTTTTTTTCTACTTTTCCTAGTTGTTTCGAACTCTGGTAAGTTCATAGATAGCTCATCTAGTTGTTATATAGCATTGTTCCAGAAATATTATTTTTGCTAAGTCCTCCTGCTTTCAATTGAAAATGGAGTAAGAAGTGTTTGAATAGAACTTTTAGAAAAGCACCAAAATGAAGTAGACCCGAGTGGCATTTGGCTACAATATCAGTTAGGAAATTAACATCTGTGTGAAATTAACTTATTGTGTATTTATCGTTAAAATGAAGATTCTCTTCATAGACTGCATAATTTCTATTCTGCAACTTGTGACGCGTTACGGCCAACACTTAGAAAACTCGATATGGGGCATTCAAAACCAGCTGCCAGCTTGGACAATATATAGATGTAAGTAAGCACTTAAAAAAATACAACTAACATTATTTATTCTTCTTGTTGCTTTTTTAAAAAATATATCGTTATTGTTTGTGATACACATTTTTTAAAATTATTTCTAATCCATATGAAACAGTAAAATAATAATAGTTTCCTGCACTGCCGAAAATGCGATACAAAATTTAAATTTGTTTAGCAATTTGCGAAGAACGTATAATTTTTTGCGACTTTGTCAACAGAGTTCGCATTCTTGAGGACTCAAAATATTTCAGCTGTCTCATATTTTGACTTCCCCGGACAAGATTTCCGTCAAAAGATAGGTTCCGGTTTGGGAACGGGCACCGTGACAAAAAAGTTTCATATCCTTTGCCTTGAATATTCTGACCGTAAAGAGGAGTCACCGAGACACTAGATGAAAACTCGGTAAAGCTCGCTGGGGGCTCCGCCCCCAGACCCCCGGTCATGGCTTTGCCATAAGGTGTCAAGTTCTAGAAAACTATTCCTTGAGGAATTCACTTACCTTTACAGCACACACCTGTTACCAACACATACTTCAATTGAACCGGTAATATTTCTTCCATTTAACTGTGGACAGCAAACACACAATTTATAAGAAAGAACTCTATTACTACTTCTATTCTGGCAATCATGTACATGGCTAATTATATACACTTTGCGCACATCTATACATGTTAGAGACAATAACAGAATTTATTTTCTGAAACATAAACAGCGGACACTGTCTTCCAATAGCCTACCAATTAAACCTTGGTTTTTCCGAAAACACTCACTGTTTACAAATGTGAATTTTTCCACCCTTTTAAATATTATGTTTTGCAGTGTAATTTAGTATGTACAATCTATTATAATAGTGTCCTTGTTGTTAATTGTACATATTACCTGCAGGAAAAGTAATTCACATCTGTGATATAAGAGTGCGAAAATATTTCAGGCTTATTGCATATTTATTCTTGTATTTACAATGAAGACTACAATTTACTAGGTAATTTACAAAAATGAATATTGTTGGAAATTGTTTAATTTTTTTTCATAGCATTTGAGTGAACACTACTTTTGTACTGTAATGTAGTGCAGTGGATTATAATGGAAACCTTGGGCATAGTTGTACATATTACCTGCAGCAAGACTTTTTCAAATATTTCATATTTACTGGACAATTTCTTGCAGTCAACCTGTATCTCTCGTCTTGTATTTTCAATAAAGACTACAATTTGTAGGTAATTTATACATATGAATTTTGTTAAGGCTTTTTAAACATTAGTTTTTAACATTTGATTCAACACTAGTTTTTGCAGTGTAACGTAGTACACCGTATTATAATGGTGTCCTTTGGTAAAAAATGTACTTACTGGGCAGCAAGACTTCTTGAAATGTTAATATACACCGGGCAATTACATAGAGTCTTCGTGTATCTTTACTCTTATAGTTTCAATGAAGACGATTATTAACCAAGTAATTTAGAATATGAATATTATTGGAGGCTTTTTAAAAATTTGTTTATAGCATTTTAAACAAACCACTTTTTGCATTCTAGTATAACAGTGTATTAGAATGGTATCTTTCTCATTTCTTATTACAATTAAATAACAAGACATCATTGCCTTAATGATACTAAAAAACGCATATATAACCCGATTACTATTCCGATTTTAGAGGTGTAATTCCCCACAGATGCCGGCCGCTACCTACCAGTACTATGTGAGCACTAAGAAGGAAGTCGAAAATCTAAGGGAATCGGTAGTGTAGGGGATTGACGTGAGCCTACTAGGCAGGAGACCTGGGTTCGATTCCCAACAATCTTTTTTTAACTTTTTCTTTCTTTGAAAGTTTATTTTTATAGCATATATTGTTTGCCTATAAGCTAGAGTCTATTATAAAACGCATTTCACTCCAACCGGTCCTGTAAACAAACTACTGAACCGAAAGGGACACTTTTCCATGTATCCCATATATTATAACTATATACGCTGCCAACGAGAAAATTGTCAAAAGGTGCGTATATATATATATATATATATATATATATATATATATATATATGTGTGTGTGTGTGTGTGTGTGTGTGTATTTCCTTAAAAGTTATAATCTTATACTTTTTCAGTTGTGGTATAGACTTCTATCTAAACGACTAGTATAAAAAGGGAGATTGTTTGCAATTATTTCCGGTTGGAAGCACACACTATTCTCGCGAGACAAAATGTATTTTTGTCTCGTCTGGATACTATATCGTGGAAATGATGCTCAATGTTTTTTCCAAAATGTTTTTGGGGAGTACACTGCCTCCTTGGGGCTGTTAGAGTGCCCCCGCAGGAGACCAAATAATACGTGTAGAATAGAATAATAAATAGAATACTATCAGCGGTGCCCCTGGGAATACTAACTGTGATCCTCAGGAACATTGTTTCTGAAAGAAACACTGGTGTTGCCCCATCTCTAAAGCTACATATGTTTCTTTTTAAATAGTTGAATATCGTCTCGAAGCTTCACACGAACATACTGCCTAGTTTCGAGACAATCTCAACAGTTAGCGTATAAATATATCCTTTTCGTCTATGTCTGTAATAACGAAAATATTTTCACGCAATGCCAACAGAAACTATTTTGATAAAACGAAGCAACGTGATAAGAAAAAAAAGCAAGATAAAACAAGGTCGGCGGGGAATCGAACCCAGACCTGCTACTCAGAAAGCAGACACTTTACCGCGGAGCTAACTTACTACGTTGAATTCTGTTTGTTCTACTCTCCTCAATATACCACATAACAGGCCAAATGAAGGCAATTCAAAAATATGGCAATTTTGCATTCAAGATGGCGACTTCTCCAATGATTTGTTTCTTCACTTAAACTGAACCACGTCCTTAATAACATAGCGAAACCTGCCTTACCCACCAAGAGCACAACTTACAATTTTCATGGTTACAAATTTTTGAGCCGCCATTTTGAATCGAAGATGACGACTTTTCCAACATGTCCGATTTTCCCCCTCACATGGGCTGTAATCTACACACTTGAACGCAATTTCGTGATTCCACCATATCTACAAGTTGTGTAGAATTAGACGCCCCCTTATAACATTCCTAGCACTTTCTTACACCGAACATGACTATTTTTTCAAGTTTAAGGGCGCATTCGCAAACTACGCATCAGAATAAACATCACCTCGAAATTTCAACGTCCTAGATACAGCCATTACAAATTTCACATTTTTACGATTTGCGCCGCGAAATGAAAACGAATTTTAATGCTCTTTTTTCTATCATAAACTATGTTCCTAGCTTCACTGCCTGACAAAATATGACGTTTCTATGGTGTGCGGAACTACTCTAAAAACCAGCATTTCGAAACGACGAAAAATTTCGACACTTCATTTACATGGAAAATGTCGCCTTTTTCGTGATATCGGAATTTTCCCATTACTCACATCGCATGACGAACAAGTATGCAAAATTTGGTGTTTGTATGTTTTGTGGAAGTATGCAAACAATTAAGTGTGTTTCCGACTTTAGAGGTAAATAATTCAGGTGAACAGTTTCATGTCCCTGTGATTGAAAAGCGAAAACCGTAAGTTAGGGAACTTTGGCGAACGGAAGGACTGAGAAATAGGATGAGGGATAGGAAGAACTAAGGTAATTCGGATTTCATGACACAGTTATTCATTTTAACACATCAACATAAAACCGTATACGGAAAATAGAAGTTAGGAAATTAGAATGAAGGCTGAATGAAGTAATTGAAATTTCATGACCCAAATATTCTCTTGAGTAAGGCAATGTTCCTTTAGTGTCAGAGTTTTGCAAAGGTAAGGCTGCTTACCATCTTCGTTTTCTTACGTGTTTCATTTTACATAAGGACTGGTATATTTTAGTTGTTCATTTAGTTTTGCAGATGCTAAAAGGTCCTCAATACACGTTTCTTTAATATTCTGGCGCTGAGGAGAGAAATTACTTTAAAGTACACTGTGGAAACAGCAATTCTTGTTTTTCAAAACAACATATAAATACTTGCATGCTCCTCTGTAGGTGACGCTTCTATGTAATGTGTTCCGGCATTCATATTGAAGGACTTTAAATGCTAGAAAAACAACAAACGACACGGTCGTCACTTGGTACACAAGAGAAGAAAAAAACACACAAAAAAGAAAGAAAATTGAAGAGCGTACGTGCGGGAATGTAATGGATACTGAATAAGTTTATGAAGCAAGTGGTTGGCCACGTGACGCTGAAAGGAAATCAGCCTGTGATAATTGCGTCAATAGAATTTGTTGGTTGAACAGTTCTTCGACGGAACTTAATACTAGAGTACTACATGTTTCGGAATATGGGTGGCACTAATAAAGGAAAATGAAATCCTTCAGTTTAACGTCCCACAATTATGCACTTTAGGCTAAGGGAGACGGATGATTAAGATAAGTGAATGATGATGGCAGAATTGGTGGAATTGAAATGTGGGAGGAAACGGAAGTACCCCAAGAAAACCCACGAACACAATGCACTTATAAAGGAAATGGAATGAGTAATACGTGTTATCTTTCTCTAGCGGAAACTGTAATTTGGTAGATAATTTTTGTAAATAAAACTAATTTACAATCACTATACTATATCGATATATCTGTATCCCTTATCCTAACAGAGATGGAGTGGGTCAGTGGGTCGTGGGTCAAGATTGTGTGTGGATCTTGGGTCAACAGGACGTGACCCACTGCGACCCACCACCCACCGGGACCTACTCTGACCCTCACTCTGATCCACCAACCCACTCTGCTCAATCCATTGTGGACAGAATTTTGTGAACGGCGGTGAATTTGTGTACGTTTTGCTTTTAAGGCCTCCATTTTTCTTCTTTTTTCAATTGTTTCTGTTTACTTCCCTAAGATGATTATATCTAAGTAAGAAAAGAACTTCAGGCACGTTTGGATGTTGATATTTGTAATTGTAATAATAGCAGTAGGACTTACTATTTGGCTGTAAAGACAAAGTTTTTAGAGGAGCTGACTACTAGAAAAGAAATATATTCTGAATCAACTCTAATGTATGAATGATTATATAAAAATCAATGTAACTATGTGTGCGTGATCATTATGGCCAAATGTCAAAGCCAAATGACAGTATTCTTCTGGTATTAGTTAAGCCCCAATCCCGACTGGAATGTTATCGTTTCATTATAATAAATATCCTTAAGGGGTTATGGGGGTCCGAATTTTTGCAAAAGAATTAATATCTCACGAGTGGGTCATGGTGGGTGGTTGGCCATGGTGGGTTGTGGGTCATAGTGGGTGGTGGTCAGTGGGTCATTTGTCAAGTTTTCATTGACCCACGCCATTTCTGTCTAAATCTCAAAATATCTTTACATTCCCACCTCCCTAAATTCCAGTTTTCTATTTCCTTTTCTTGAATTTCAAGGAAAAGAGATTGACTACTACTTCTGATCACCAGAATTAGAAACATTGCTCATAGTGTACCTTCAGAAAGAAAGAAGTAAAGACCTCGTTTAACTCCTATTTCGGAAATATCATTTTAATCTGCACAAATTTGGCACAATTTATGCTAATAGGTGATAAAGGACCGGAGATAAAATGAGTTTCTTTATAGAGAATAATTAGTTAAGACAAATATAGAATAGAATGCAAAAGGTCGAAATTACAGCCTTAATGCCAACGATTCATAATTTGCGACAAACAGAATGGCTTTTTGGAAATAGTAGTTGCGAATTATACAATCTAAAACAGGTGCATTTTCATTGTTTCTAAGTTCTCCATAGCACACATTCAAACTTCGAAAATCTGGTGAAGACACAAGTGCAATTGATTTAAATTCATTTTGGTTTTATAAAAATTTGGGATCTTCTCTTAACATCTATACAGCTATTTTTAGTATAGGCCTACTTCGGGGTAATCCTTCAAAATGAGTAATGTCTTTCATGTCCTCTGGTTTCTTGCTGTTGCTTTATCCCTCTAGAAATGTAATTTTTGTAATAAAACTATTGTCCTTGGGAGATTAAAAGTAGATAACTGAAATGTTACATTATTATATGATCGTAATTTCAAAGTAACAGCGGTGTGTAAGGGATGACAGAAAAAAGAGTGGATAGTAAAAGAAATGAGTAAGTAGGGTAATATGAACCACACATTGCTACCAATTTTCTGCCTTCCTTTTCTTTCTCTTCAAGAAATTCTCATTCTAACTAATAATGATGTAAAGTTTGGTTCATTTTCCGGAATCATCTTCAATTTGATTTTTTTCTTCATGAAATGACGTGAAGTCACTCTGTTTTCATCAGTGAAATAGTTGGAATGGATAAAAGTGCTGAAACGTAGAGTGAAACGAAAGAACAATTATTGTCCTGTTCTTAGACATTGACAGAAGGCTTCATTTCTGCTCGAAGTATAGAAAGAGAGGTAAAGTTTGCTTGATTCCACTATCGCAATCTGTTAAATGAATCATTCTGGGTTTACCCTTTCCATTCTGTCAACTACTCTAAACCGATTCGAGCCTAATTTTAACTAAGTCAATCCAATTCTTGTCAAAAGATTCAATTCTAATAAGATAATATAATTTAATAATTCTAAGTAACGTTACCTGTTTTATTGTTCTTTCAAATTCTGGTGTATCTTTTGAGATCCATGTAGAGGGTTCATCACGTAATGACTAACATCTAACGTTGTTTCTTTGGGAGAAATATAAAATTATTTCTTAATCCTAAGAACAATGATATAGTTGCTCTTTAACGGGTCGAAACAGCGTTCCGGAAGATACTTGTCTTAGATATTCTATAGTTTAGTGACAAATCGGCTCGTTAGGTGTGTTCATTATAGTCGTTCCGGTAAATATAGTTTCCAGCTAAATCTTAAGAACCGTAATTAAATAGGTGTTTTTACATTGTACTTGGGAATCATGCACGTAATAATATTATTTGTAAGAGACCGGGAAGAATTTGATCTTGAGAGAGAAGGCAGGGGAGCAGTTCAATATGGTAAGGTATTTTCTCCCAACTGTTATTTGTAGAACATTTATTAATCTTTCACAATATATTGCAGGTTTGAGCTAAACAAAACAATGGTATTCCAGTATGATGGTTGGTTGGAGTTTACCGTCTCTTCCTAGCACCAAGACTATATGAGACTCGGACCTACAGTTCAAAGTGGAATCCAAACCAGCTCTCCCACAGGGAATTAAACCCGGGACCTTGTGCACCAGAGGCACACGTGATAGCCACAAAACCAACAGGGAAGGCTGCATTATGGTGAGTTACATAGTAGATGTCTAATATTATTGTTTTATACTTTACTTAATATAACACAAAACTTAAAGTATTTCCTTATATTTTTCTTTTTGTGAAATACTAGATTTGACCTTCAATTTCCAAAACTGTGTCCACATATTCTCAATTTATACCTATTTACCACTTTAATCCTTTATTTCGGCTAGAAGGAAATCATATTATTTATAGTCTACGTTGATTACATAGTCTACATTGGGAAAAGTATGGCATAGAGCAGTGGTTCACAACCGTTTTCACTGACGACACACTTTATGTACACCTACGACATCGCAACACATTTCTTTGATTTTTTTAAAAATTAAAATTAGAGTAGAGCGTCGATTATCCGAACGTCGGTCAACCGAACGACCGCTTAACCGAACTGTGTACTCGCTCGCACCTGTTACTCTCCCACCCTACCGTCCATCATCCCCCTCACTCCCAAACCAAGTTTCCCACAGTAGTCGCCGCACTGAGCCACCGCTGGCGGAACATTGCTTCTAATGGGGCCTTCATAAGGCGCTGCTGACCGGCCAAGCCGCCAGTCGCTGTGTTTCAACAATCAGCACACTTCTGTCGGTTTGGCACTGGCTGTAGAAGTACAGTACAGTACAGTACAGTACAGTTCGATTATCCGAACAAACCAGTTTTCCGAACACCCATGTCCCCCAATTACTTCGGATAATCGACGCTCTACTGTATATAAATTATGCTTCAGTGGGGTACACAGAATTTCATCAAGTGGATGTCAAGCATTCAATCGCATTTCCTTTCACGCCATATATTTTCTATATGGTAAATATTTATTTTCCCATAATACCTTGTTCAAGGGGGTTAAAATCTAGAAACCCTCCTTGTGGCGTACGCTACTCATAAAGCTATAAAACTATAAATTTCTAAAAAATAGTACTAAGGGTGCCCATCAGGGGGGCAAGGTAGGGCGCTCGCCCCCCTAGGAGGAAATTGTACTTGGGAATATTGAAAACCCAATAGAATTTTTACATTAGTTCCAGCAAAATTTGAAACTATATTTGAAGCGTCGCTTATACTTGCCCCCCTTGGAAACCACAACATGGGCGCCCTTGTATAGTACTGAGCATTGATACTACCGTTGGAGACGCTGACTTGCAGTTTATCTCAAAATTGATTCTGACTAATTCGTCCATTAAATTCTAAAATTTCCGGACAAACTTTATGGGACACATCAGTGTGTCGCGACACAACGGTTGAGAACCACTGGCGTAAAGTATATGTAGATTACAGGAGGCCCCTACACAAACACCTCGAAGTAAAATTATAGTCTACGGCTTTTTTTGAAACCATAGAACAAATTAAATTTTAAAAATGATAGAGGTAACACTAAAAACTCCTTATGAAGTTTCAATTTATTCAAACATTTTATTACTATATTATTTTATTCCACCGCCAGTAGCTTCCCAAGACAATGTGTAAAGTATATCCTCAACTTGGTAACTTCAGCTGATTAATGCCATTTTTTAAACATTATTATTATTGCTAAAGTGTATCACTTTCTTAATGGCTATGCGAGGAAGAAACATACAGCCTAAACGTGGCCAAATGGTAACCTAAGCGCTGTCTCTTTCTGGAGGAAGTCTCACTCTATTTTAAAACTTTGGCCGAAAACTTTCTATGAATATTGATATATTTTAAACAGTCTTCTCTCAATTTCTCCTAATTTAGGAAATCATGAATAGAGTTAGCTTTTGTTATCATTAATCCGTGTTCTGTATTCAAATCATGTTCACTCCAATACTTCCAATATCTTTTTTATTCCATCAGCATCCTGATTGCTTTTTTTTTCAACATTTTCTTTTTTAGAAAAAGAAATCTCGTTAGAGCGAATAGGGATACTGCTTTGCCAAAGTTGTAAGCTATGGTTATGAATGATGTAAATCATGTGGCGGTACTTTATTGATTTGTCCTGATGACGTAAATGGAAGGTTAGGCTTTATATCTCAGCAAATAGGTCGTTACATAAATCACATTTTTAAAACCTACTAAATGTTGTTTCACATATACATACATGTATTTTCTACATTAAAAAAAAAGTTTCAACATACTCTCAGAGTACTCACTAAATTAGTTAGTAACGAGAGGATATAGTATGTGTCCTTTCGTATTTTATAGTTGCATTGAAAAGTTTTTTTCATTATTACTATTATTTGCTGATAAAATTCTTTACTAGCAGTGTCAGTAGAGGACAGAGCATACAGTACACGTTTGTAGGTTTACGTTATCACTATTAGAAGTAATTATGTTTATTTTTACGAAGTAGTTTGTTCGTAAACGTAACCTTCACTTTCTTAACATATTTGCAATTCTGCTGTGTCACAGCATTTTAGTTTACGTTCCGTATTTTATTTATTTCCAGACAGAAGAGAAAAAGAAATTCAGCATTTTATTCTCGGGTCCTCGAGTTGCTTGAGAAAAACAAATGTATGTGAGGAGAGAAAAAGTTACCGAGGAAGGATGAAATAAGTGCTGCATTTTAATAATTAAACCAGAGATGTCTTCTCATTCTGCCTAAAGACCCTCCAGCACTTTATAGGCAACATTTTCAATGATCATATCTTTAGATACAACGAGAATTCCCGTTCTGGCAAATCTTTCGAGACAGGGACTTTTATGTAGTGAGGGATTTTTTTTTTTTTTTTTTTTTTTTAGGGAAATAAAGCTCCGACCTGCACGACTCCTATCGTGTTTTGATGTAGATTAGAACTCATATACAAGGTGTTTCAAAACAACTCCTACAACGTTTAGGAAGTGGTTCCAGACACCAAGATAAGACCGAAAGTATAGAGCAATCTGGGTGCAGAAATCCGTCATTTCGGAGATGTAAACTGTCGAAAACATGAAAAAATGAAATTTAAAGGTCCATAACTCCAAAACCATAGGATCTACCATAGTCGGTTCAAGACTTCACTGCGGAATTAATATGCGCACTATTAAAAAATACATGTTTCACGAACTTAAGGAACTCACGCAACAATTTTTATAGAGGGAGTTTGACTACAGGCATATAATTTGAAATACTGACCAACTACCTCTATAAAAATTGTTGCGGAAGTACCGCAGGATTCTGAAACATGAATATTTGGGTAGGGCACATATTAGTTCCTAAGTGAAGTCTTGACCAGACTACGATATGCCCTATAGTTTTGGAGCTGTGGACCTTTAAAAATTCATTTTTCATGATTTCGACAGCCTATAAGTCCGAAAGAAAGCATTTGTACACCCAGGTTGGTCTATACTTTTTGTCTTACCTTGGTGTCGTGAATCACCTCCCAAACGTTGTCGGTGTTTTGAAACACCCTATATTTTTTAATAGATGTAATAAGCAATTTAGTAATTCGAACAGATTCTGTAAGAAGAATAACTATTTCTCCAAGTTTCATTTAAAAATGGATGTTTTTGTTCTTGTTATTCCTAGGAAAAACGATTAGAATACAGTTCTGTTATTAGCAATATTATTCATCTGTACTTTCGTACAGATGAATGTGATACTTCAAATACATGCAGAGAAACGGAAAATTGATTGACTCAGTTGCAAGAAAAGTGTTTGACATTACAACTGAAGCGAACACAAAACAAACTTTCTTCGGTCTAATATCAAGCCGCTTCACAACAAAATTTCATTAAGATTTTCAGTAGCTCATTTCCAAGCACGCTCGCATTAGTTCAAAGATGCCACAGTTTACGTCCTCAATTCTAGAAGAATTATTTATCATCTCTACACGATTCTCGAAAAACTTTCCACAAACGGTATGATATAATAACATTTAAACCATATTTATAATTTTAGTATGTTGTGAAATTACTTGCGTACCTTCAAAAGTTGATATACTAAATGCATTGTGTTCGTACAATTACTTTATTAATTTATAAATTTATATCAGCGTTTCCCAACCTTTTTCAACTTGCGGTACACTACGGGTGTAACTTGAATTCTCGCGGCACACTCATAGATGTTATTATTATTAATAGTAATAGTAATAAATAGAAAATACCATGGTAATTTTTTTTCTGTGATTACTGACCTCCTTCTCACAGAGAAGAAAGCTCGCTCACTAGTTTTCCCCCATCGTAAATCATTATACTTATTTTTCATTGTAATTCAAAAATAGAAAACAATTCCAATGAAATATAGGACTCAGGCTTTTAAGAATACACTTTCTTTTTGAAGACTGTATCCAGCCTTTCACTAAGGAAGATCACTAAATAACAAACGAACAAACAAATCTCTTGTACTTTTAAAACAGATGGAGGTAATTTGTATGAGTGTTTGCTTTGTCGAAAGGGTAGAATGAGATTTAAAAATTTGAAGTTATAAACAATAAAGAACCAATAATGGTCATAACAATGATAATAAATACTTTTTTGAACATTAAAAATGTACAGACAAGTAACACAGTGTGAAACTTATAATTTCTTAACATGGTTAATATACGTCACAATTTTTAATATTAATAAAATTCTGTTTTCGAAATACAATCTGTGTAGTAGTAATGTATGTATATACAATAGTATTTTTTCCATTATAGAGGTTCATAGTAATGTGAAATACAAATACACATTTTTCCTGTCTTGTAATTTGGTTGCTATATAATTAACAATTTTGTTTTCATTTCCTCGCGGCACACCGGTTTGGAAACGCTGATTTATACTATGAAATCACATAGATAAAGCTCAAACATAATATGAGAGCGACATCTTGGGGAACTAGTGTTGCTTGTGAAATTTCTCGTCTCGTGACGATATTCGTTTCCAAAACTATACAATTTGTCATATTTATGTCTCGTCTCAAATTTAAAAATAAACTTTTCTTTTCGACTCTCGTCTCGTTTCCGAAATGAGAATCGGTTGTTACTGAGGCGATGGAGATTGGGCACTGTACAGCGCCGTGGACTTGCTCCTGGCCTAATAATTTGACTCTTAAAAAAAAAAACAGAAATGAAAAAAAAAACTAACTGCAAGATGAATACTCCAAATTTTAATTTCCGGAAAAAGATGGCATAAAATTCTATACGCAGGTAATACTTAGCAAACTCTCTGATGGACAACGTATGTACCGTAAGTCAAAAAATTAAACTATTAAAGACATAAAAATAAAAATAAATTGTATCAAATCAATAACTAAAAAGGAACAGTGATTTCTTAAATCAAATTAGAGAGTGAAATTAAACAAATCGTTGCAATCTCTTGTCACAAATGACAATATTTTATTAATGACCCAATTAGCTTACAATGGTAGTAAAGTGGCTACTTTTTGTGTGTGTGATAATTTAATTGTTCATCTGTGAATATCCAAAAGTATTGAGTTCAACGCCAGACATAGTATGTTATCGTCACTGCATAATAAACACCTTATAAATTCACTCAATGCTGAGCCAATTACAACAGAAATGAGCTAAATATTTTAGTAGGGTCTATTAAATTTTGCCCGTCAGTTTCAGAGAACTCCTAATATCATGTTACATGCAAAGTAGACAGTTAAAGTTCTCTGTAGTCATACTTTACCTCATTGCATATTTCGCTTGGTTTTGACCAAACAATGGTCTCTCTTGCGGTATTTGTAATTTCTTATAGACCTTTCCATTGCGATGCTGGATGCAGGACCCAGAATGCAGAATGAAGAATGATTTTTTTGCTTGCAAACTTGGTCATGTTATATGGACTATTGTCATCGTTTGCCTTAACTATTTTTCCTTTTTACTTTGCCAAAAGCCAATATAAACATTTATAAAATCTTAGGAAAGTCCTAATTACATTTTCTGAAAAATATTGTTGTTATTTAATGATGTAAAAATAAGTATTTTTGAACTTTAATTTACCTTGAGGTTTGCTTTCGTCTTTTTCTCGATTTTATCCGAATTGTCAATTACTACTGACAAGCATTGTTATTTGACTACAGGTGATTCTTGACTATTTTGCTTCTGCTTCCAACGATTTCTTGATTACAAATACTGTTCTTGTAATTTTTAAAAATAATGTTATACACGTATCCAACAGTTAAGATATTACAAAAAGTTTCGTTCCATTTTCACCTACCAAATTGCCATTATCATTTTTATGAATAAAAATTATTTTTTAATTCTTAGTTTATGGTTTCATTACAATTAAAAGTTTCTCGGTAAATATAGGCAATTGTTGAATGCCCCTGAAAATGCTATGATTCTGAGATCACAAAGCAAGGGATTGAAACAGCAGGAATTTATACTCAACTAAGAAATTGAAGGTGAAGCTATCAGCAGAAAAGAAAAGTGATGCACACGGTGTTAGTTTGCTGACCGATTTGTGAAAAGGGGCCACCAGAACGAGTCCTTTGCTATGTTGATTTATATTATCAACAAAAATCATGCTGGAAAAAGTGCAATCTCCGGACTGAAGTAAGTTAGAAAAAAGTCCAGTGTGTTCAGACGTATTATAGCTCAGCGTATACTGCAAACAAAAATACTTGTCTATTTTTATTTCACATACGTTAAAGAATAATGTTAAAATAGAACAATCAGTTGCAAATTTCCTTCAAGTTCTCACACTACAGCGTGTAAGATCTTACCAATGTAGCAATGTTACAAAGTACAGTGTAATTTTATAAGGTATTTGATTTCTTACAAATATTCAGTTTATTTAGGCAGGAAAACCTTACCCAAAAGAAAAATCGGAGATTATACGTATTAAATAAAGACTTTAACCCGTAAGTACTACGCCGAGTCTGTCAGACTCCTCTGTCGCCGTAACTTTCCTTTCGACCGCCTCTTCCGATTGTTGCTTCCTCTACCTTCTTGGTTATATTTAGTGTGTATGCGAAAATTAACATTGTGTAGTTGGTTTCTCCGCAATCTATTGTTCCGAGTCTGACAGACTCCGCGTAGTACTAATGTGACAAAAACATGCGTAGTATTTAAGGGTTAAAATGAGTTGAAATACAATTTTATTCCTACGAGTCTCTGGGAAAGAGTTCTAAACTTCCCATCCCCCTCCGTACGACCTCGGAAAGACGTAATTTTGTTTATTCCATTAGTTCATTTTTATTATTGAAGAAATTGAGACAAAAAGAAATACAGATAGCCTAACTGATCGAGAGAATGAGTTATACGCTACTATATTATTCTATTTTCAATTGCAAAAGTTTATTCTTTGATTCTGTATAAAGCGTCATATTAATTTACCGAAATTAGTCAACAACAGCTAACACTGCACGTTCAAATCTAGATTTGATCGGGAGACCGCTGTTCCTCTGTTCCGCTGCTCCTGCTTACCCTTCTGTGCTACACACAGAGAAGCAGAAGCCTATCACGCTCTCAGCGCTGTTGTGAACGTGGTACGATGTTGGAATGCATGGGAAAGCAAGCGACTTTAATGTTACAGGAAAGAAAATAAAAGAAAGAAACAGCACGATAATATAATACTCTGAATACTATCAAATATATTAAGAAACACTGGACAACCTCAATATTAGGTGGTTCACTTGTTTTTGTGAACTGCATAAGGCGACGCCGCTGATTGAGTTCATTGCAGAGTCAGAGTTTATAGTGAGAACAGAAGACCGAGATCTGTAGCGAGGTTGCTTAGTTGCTGGAGCAGAATCATCAGAATCACTACAATTTCTGGGTCTAATTGCCCGTGAAATGGTTGGACTATACAATGAAAGGTGCCTCGTACGACTAGATCGAGAAACTATTTTCATGGTCTATTGCAGATGCTGGTGGCTCCACGTACAGTGGTAGGTTCTTGTGCATCGGTCAAAGGACCGGCAAAACTCCACAGTCTGAAATGAAAAGGAATGCAAGATGAAGAAACTGATAATGATGATCATTCAAAAGCTGGAAACAGTTCTCCGAAAGTGTCAAGTTTCGCCAATCTTCTAAACATCTCAAGTATGTTATGTTCACAAGTATGCAACACCTGGTTCTCGCTAATAGAGTAACAGTTATAAGAGAGGTTGGGTTTCCTACTCAAAGATTATTGTGAAATATTTGCAAACACATTGCTTTGGGTAGATACAAAATATTTAAGCAACTGATGTTGAAGACTTGCATTAAACTTTACTTTTTGCCTCAAGTAAAACTGTGAACACTATATTTGATTTTTCTGTCAGTAATCGTTCACGACAACATTTTGTGAGCGTATGAATTTTCTGACAAATATTTACGTGAGTAGAGATCCTACCATCTACAGTTCTTTTGTGTATTAGCAGTATATTTCTCTTCGTCGCCGATTGTGATTCGGTTCTCATAATCAATTATAAATCATTTATATCACACTTTGTTATTGCTCATAATAATCATATCCGTTTAGAAATAAATAAGTTGTTTTTGTAAAAGTAGTGTTTGGCAAATGTATATAAAACAACACTCAATAGTGTATTACTAAAAAAAAAAAAAAAAAAAATCCGCATCATGTCAGGTGGTTGATCTAACGATGATCATAGTAACAGTTCACTCCAAAGTGCGAGGAAGTTGAAGCTTGTGGCAAAATTTAGCACAATGTGGGTCACACAGAGCCGTTGTATTGAACTGACACATACCCATTTTTTTACTGTGTAGTTTTTAAAGAAAACGTAATTGAAAGTAAAATCTCGAAAGTATCACCTTCTTTTAATTTCATTAATGACCTCTGAAATAATTATAGAGAACAATTAGAGAGAAGTGTAATGAGTTGTGTCACTATTGTAGAACTTAAAATTTAAACTTTCTACTTTCGAACTTCAATATATATTACTTAACCTATATACGTGTAATAGAGTAGTACATATAAAGCCAGTAGCTATGTAGAAAAGAATTTGGACGTTGCAGAAGAGATTTGTGTGCTGGGTAACACTATCTTATAGCAGCTAATCTCTAAGCCCTTTGGAAGTTAGACGACTGCAGTTTGAGTTGGGAAATTTGTTCCTCCAGAAAGCTTTGCAGCTAAGAGAAAAAGCTTTGAGATTTAAGTGATTTATGAGAGATCTGTTTACTTTTCTGCCTTCCAACAAAATGCGATGGGATTCTTTAACCCTCTAACCTCTTCTCTCTCGTTCTTTTTTCTTCCTTTTCTTTTCTGCTATCAGGAAAATGGCGGAGACGGAATCAATATTCACCTTTTACTTTAAAAGGAAGAAAGAAAAAAAAGAATCCGAAAATAGGACAGAAAGATAGATTTTCGTTCTTATCTTTTAACAGGAAAATAGTTCTTTCACGAGAAATGAGGCCATGATGTCACAGAATTGAAGCATCTGAAACAATTTTGATATTTCATAATTAATGAAGTCTGATTAGTTAAAGTTTCCCAGGTTATATATTCCCATAATCTAAGAGAAATAAATTAAATCAGTGTTCGCCCTAAATCACTTCTTAATTGCGACTACAGCACACCTTCAGGGACAATAAGATTGGGAACTATCATACTTCCCTCGAAACGGAACCCAAGTATGGTACTATTTGTTCCATTTGGAAGCGTAATTTCCATTACAGTCATGATTATTTTTCTCTAGAAGAGTCGAAATTACACTCTAAAAATAAAATTTGTTTGTTCTGAGTTTGTTCTGTCATATATTGTGTAATTTTTTAAGTGATAGTTGATTAGGGTTTTCCAACTTTTCATTCCTTTTCAAATTTGAAATATTTTTGAGATTTTTCCCTCGTCACTACACTCAAATACTTTTTGTTGACAACGAGAGTGAAATATACAATTTTGAAGCAACAATGCGGACATCTGCTTTTATTGGATGTATTTTATTGTAATACATGGGATGGTTAGATTGCTCCGACCCTAACACAGACGGAGTGGTGCTAGGTTGCCACTTCTTTCAACATATTACCCTACGAAAACCAATACACTTCTAACATCAGTGATCCAATATCTAGATACCTTGAAAAAAGAAGTAAGAAAAAAGGAGACTGTGCACGACGACTGTGTGAAGTTGCCCCCCCCCCCTTTCAAATATCGACTCGAAACCAAAATCAATCGTTTGTTTTTCGTTGTTATTGATTGTTTTGAAGAAAAAAAAGTAATTTATTCCGAAAAATTTAGGTAATTCGTCGGTAATATGCTAAAGTATTAGACAACTCTATTACATTCACTTCCATGCACAACATTAGGCACGTGACCGTAGTCCATCCCTGTGTTGTATTGCTGATATGTGTTTCTCGGCAGATGTCAGAATGAATATTTCATTCGTACCAATCAAATATCAATATATGCAATGTTTATTTCAGTAGTGATATTCACTAAATGTCTATTTCAAGTCCATGAACTGGAAGTGCCATAGATATATTGGAGAATAGAACGTAGGGACCTGCTCATCCGGAGTAATGAATTTTCAGTACCGAATTTTCTTACTGAAAGTAGATATATTGTAAAGTTAAGAGAAATACTTTAAATATTATACTTATACTAAAGTTAAGAGAAATACTTATAAAGGTAACCAAGAAAGTTCGTTCGCTTTTAGTGGAGGACTGTGTTCGGTTGGCTCTCACAAGGTGAGTTGAATGCTAATGGAGTTAAGACGAAGGTCAGTTGTTGGTGTGGGTATATCCAACATACAGGGCTGGATCTAGGATTCTCTGAAGGAGAGTGCACCAATAACTACTAGTACATTTGAATTAAATTTGAGTTTTTTAAAATGCCTTAGGCATCTGTGATGTGAATGAAGAATTCCTTTGGAAATGCTAAATGTTTGCTCTCGATGAATTCTTTTTCTTCAGTCTTCACAAAATTGACTTAAAAACTATTGATTTTGCAAAACTATTGATTTTGCAAAACTATTGATTTTGCAAAACTATTGATTTTGAACACCTAGCTTCCCACTTTAGGTAGTATGTATTTACAACGAAGGGGGGTTCACGTGCACCTTTGCACCCCCCTAAATCCGGCTTTGCCAACATACTACCTGGCTGTGGCAGTTCAAGATTGTGTAAACCTTGAACGTGCGTAAGGACAGAGTGAACATGGAACTTCCACAGAGCGTCATAAGGGTGAGTATGCTTACGAGTTCAAACTGGGGTCAAACGTCGCTGCAGTGGGGCGGAAGATATGCCAGACCTTTGGTGAGGGTGTCGTGACTAAGTGGACAATGCAGCGGTGATTCGAAAAGTTTAAGCACGGCGACAAAACACTCGAAGACGCACCACGGGCCGGAAGACCAACACATGTACAAAATGAAGATCTCCAGGCAGCAATTGATTCGAACAGTGACCAGACATGTGAGGAACGGGGACTACAATTCAGTGTGAGTGGAGAAAGCATTCGGCAGCACCTCCATCAACGTAGGAAGCACTACAAGTTGGGTCGATGGGTCCCACATGATTTGACTCCGGGCCAGAAGGCAACGTAGGCAGACACCTGTGTTTCTTTGCTGTCTCGTCTAAAGAGGGAGCCATTTCTAGACAGGGTGTTGAAATATGATGAGAATTGGGTCCCGTACAAAGTACCACGTCACCGTCATTATTGGTCAGCATCCCATGAACCGATTCCGAAACAGCCGAACCAGAAGAAGGTTCTCCTGGGTGTTCGGTGGACTGCTTGCGGCATCGTGGATCGGGAACTGCTACCAGCTGGTCAGAGCATCAATGCAATTGTGTATTGTCAGCAGTTGAGCATGTTCAAGAAAAACTCAAAACTCTGAAGCCAGCACTTCTGAATCGCAAAGGGGTTCTCCTGTTACAGGACAACGCTAAGCCCCACGTGTTTAGGATGACCCGTGACACCATTCTACGCCTTGGATGGGGAAAACTATTGCACCTGCCATACACCCCGGACATTGCACCGTCCGATTATTACCTGTTCCATTCTTTGGGCAATCACCTTATAGAACGCCAGTTCAAATTCCTAGTAAATTTGCAAAATGTACTTATACCTTCTTCGCTTCACGGCTCACTACGTTCTACCGCGATGGAATCCATGGCCTTCCAGAACGTTGGCAGAAAGTAGTCGATGCTGATTGGGACTATTTTTGATCTTCCAGGTATGTCTTAGGTGACATATCGATGATCGAAGGTGGTGGGTGAAAAAGCGATAGAACTTTCGTGGTTATCTTTATAAAATGCTTCTATTAGGATACATTTCTGTTTATTTGTTAGTTTCTAATCTTCCAACTTAAATTTCATGTACTTCCATACTAATTATCTACTGACATTTTGTACAGAAACATGATGGCAATACCCTATTTTTAAATAATTTTAGCTGTAGATTATCGCGTTACTGTAAGATTAATTGAGTTATTAGAAATGTATTTAGATTGAGTATATGTGCAGGCAGCATCAGTTAATTAAATATTACTTAAATGTATAGGAGAAGGGTTCAGTGGTGGTTCGATACTCTTATGTGACGTATTCTAACAGAAAAGTTAGAATTTATTGCTTTCCACAAATGTGCAAGATATTAGATAAGTATAAAAGGTAAAAAATATCCATGAAATTTTAAGACAATACTTTTCCAAAATGCACTGATAAGATACTTTTGGCGGGGTAAAATAAAAATAAAAAAAAGGAACTAAAATTAAAAGCATTGGGCGCTCTTCTCATCAAATTATTTATGAATATATTTGGATAGTGATTCCCAACCGGTATGTCGCACAGTCCCATAGGGTGTGTCTTGAATTTTCAGAACTTAAAATCATGAACTATTTAATAAAACAGTTAAAATCAATTTTGAGTCAGACTATACCAATCAACACCTGCAGTGTCAACAACACTGCTAAATACACGTGCACTACATAGAGTCACTACATCATACATACACATTTTTACTCTACTATAAATTATATTATTACTAATAAAAAAATCAAATAAGTACGTCGCGAAGTCGTGGAGGTTCAATGAAGTGTATTGTCAGTTAAAAAATTTTTGGGATCATGTATTAGAGAAGTGATTCTGGCCATCACACAATTGACATCATAAACACATGTTTTTAATCTTCTTTTTAGTATATTTTATAAAATCGTTGTTTTTTTCATTCCACTCCCACACCCCAGGTTATTTTTAAGCTTACGATTGGAAAAGTAAAGTGATAACAGAGCTGGTTCCGAAGAGAAGAGACCAGCTTTAGGGCCAATAATAAAACTCCGATAAATGGTTATGAATTGCGTTGTGACACGCTTTGTTACTTAGCACTTAAATCACGTAATGGGCAATCTATCAATACGGATTTGATTGCTGTTATGAATAGGAGAAAATTCATCTTTTCTTCTTTCTCTCCTTGTAGATTGACCCATTTCTCGAGTTTAACTACAAGCTACTATTAACTGACTGAAAAATATATTATACTTCAATCTCTGTTACTCCCGGGCCTGGTCCAACCCACTTATTTACTTACCTTCGTACAGCAAGTACATGATGCTGTGTTGCCATTTAGCGCACACCCTTGAACTTCTCTAACTGTACGGCTTTTGCTTACTGAGCGCTTTCAACAACATGGATTCATCAACAGCCAACGACAAGCGTGATGTCTCCTAGTTTAGGCGGTAGTGCTACGTGATTGGAGGGCGGTTCAGAATGGCGTGACTATAATATTTATAAAGAATTCTACTGTTCTTTTCTTTTCAACTAAATGAAATCGTTAAAATTATTCAGTATTATATTATTAGCGTTCAACTCAGCCATTCCGGAAAATATGTCTCTTACTAGTTAGATATTCTGTAGTTCAGTAACAAATTGGCTCCTGAACCGTGTCCATTATAACTTTTCCGGTAAATCTTTATTTCCAGTTAAATCGTTGGTCTAACGAAAAAGTTTCAAAATCGACGGGAAAAGTAAAAAGTGATGATGGGAACAAAGGTTTGATGAGGGGCCGCAACTTTTGGAGTGTATGTCATGCATGGCCGCCATCTTGAAATCCGTCGTTTATGACTTTTCACAAACGACGCAACAACCGCAGTTGCAGTTTCCTCATTGGTGGCAGTCTTTGGTCGCCCACTACGTGCCCTATCTTGGACAGAGCCCGTCTCCCGGAATTTGGTGATCACGTGAGCCGCCATCTTGAAATCCGCCATTTTGGACTCAAGTCCATTTTTTTAAATAGGAGGGGGTGTATGACACATCAAATAACACTAGCTTGAGATCAGGAATTTAGTGGTGGAATTTTTTTCTATCTTGTACAGTTTAGAAGTTATTAATGTTCAAAGGTGGGAAATTATCTTGACACTGAATGCTACAACACATGTTCTACTTGTTGTCCATCCCGTGCAATGCACAACTGTAGTCGCCGCAACCACTCTGACTGCACATTTGGTCACAGGCTTGTTGGATGCGTTCCTCCAGGTGTCTCAAATCACGGATTGTCTCAGCATACACTATCTGCTTAAGATGTCCCCATGGATAAAAAACAAGGGGCGTTAAGTCAGGGAATCTGGGCGGCCACTCCACGGGACCACAGCGACCAATCCACTTCCCTGGCAGTTGTTCAACCATCCATTCACGGACACCAAGTCCATAGTGTGGAAGGGCTCCATCGTGCTGAAAATAAGATGGGAAAATGCCGTCAGCGTTCAGTGTGGCAGGGAACACAAGGTCCTGCAGCAGCAGCAGATACTGTGGTGCAGTTAAGGTGTTGTAAATGAAAAATGGCCCAATGATGCGGGTGTCCATATGCCACACCACACCATCTGCTTCGCTGGACTATGTTCTCGACTCGGGTCAACCCAGTTCGAATTTTCGTCACACCAGTCGTCACCACAATTTTCGTCACCACAATTATGTCGATTAACCTCCCCGTTCAAAGTGAAATACGCCTCGTCGCTGAACAGTATGCCCGTGGCAAACGCAGGATCAAGTTCGTGTTGTTCAGTAGCCCACATGCAGAACTCCCACCGGCGATCAGAGTCATCCTCGTTCAGTTTATGTTGCATGTGCAGCTTGTAAGGATGCCACTGATTGGCTGCAATATCCGGACAACGGAGGTTTGGCATATTGCACATGCTAGGGACACACGACGGGTACTTCGTTTAGGACTTTTCACAAACGACGCAACAACCGCAGTTGCAGTTTCCTCATTGGTGGCAGTCTTTGGTCGCCCACTACGTGCCCTATCTTGGACAGAGCCCGTCTCCCGGAATTTGGTGATCACGTGAGCCGCCATCTTGAAATCCGCCATTTTGGATTCAAGTCCATTTTTCTAAATGGGAAGGGGGTGTATGACACATCAAATAACACTAGCTTGAGCTCAGGAATTTAGTAGTGTAATTTTTTTCTATCTTGTACAGTTTAGAAGTTATTAATGTTCAAAGGTGGGAAATTACCTTGATAATGGCCCAGTTCTCTCTTTGTTCCAGGTGATCTAAAATGGGTCTGACACGTGAACAGAAGATCGAAACAGTCTTTTTAAATTAAGACGAAGCCAAGAACAAATGACTGAATGACAAATTGGAAATACAGTCGAGGTCATTGACTTCCTTCCCCAAGTAAAGGGATGGTTTCCTCCGCAAGAGGGCTGCGGGGGTGGGTCCGAAGTATGCAAGGAAACTCGAAGGGGGTGGAAAGGTCACCAAATGTTTGAGTTTGCAGTTACTGGAAAAGAACCCGTGTTACTTGAAAATAACTTTACTCCAATCCGAAATTAAAATTTCGTATTTTTATTTCACCACCATATATACAGGCCGGTAGCCAGTCAAAAAATGTAGGGGGGGGGGCAGCTGAAGTTAGGGGGGCCCGATCCAAAAATATTATAGTTCATCACCGTATTATAGTTCATTTGAAGCCTACCGTGAAAATTTTAGGGGGGCCGACAAAATTTAGGGGGGCGGCCCCCTAGACCACCCTGGATACGGGCCTGCGTGTATATATATATATATATATATATATATATATATATATATATATATATATATATATATATATATATATATATATATATATATATATATATATATATATGTGTGTGTGTGTGTGTGTGTGTGTGTGTGTGTGTGTAAGGGGAGGACTGGGTGCGCATATGGGTGAAATTCATCCCCCCCTGGGAAAAATTTTCAATTCGCACACTGTTTAAAAATGTATATCATTATTCTGAGAGCACCGCGCGTTTTATTTTGAACACTCCCTCCCCTCCCCAAGTAAAAATTTCTAGCGTACTTACTGCAGTACTGTATATTCTAAGCTTACAACATAAATAAAGCTTTGTAATGTAATTGCCGTTAATATCGATAAATACATCTCAATTACTACTACTAATACGCAGATACCTGAATTTTAAGGTGTGGAATCCGTAACTCGGCTTAAAATTTAAAAGGAATCCACAACTCTTAAGTAATTGGAAACCACTAGCTTCGAGAACTTTAGAGTTCGACAAATGTAAATTAGAAGGAGAAAGGATTAGCTTCTTTTAGAAATACATACAAGAATGAGTCAAATTTGACAACATTATTGTTAAATATCCTACATATACAGGTGCTCACCCAGAAATTTTTGTTGCGAGGAGTCCATGCATTTTTTTTGGGGGGGGGGAAGCAATAGTATAAGCCACTACGTCTATATAGTATTAAACGATTATTATTCTGCATCTGAAAAACAATAAGTAATTGTAAAATACTTTCACCATATTTTCAGGAAAACCTCATAGAATATACTGTACCTAATCATACCTAAACATTCATGAACAATATTAAAAACACGCTCGATATTGAGTTGAGTTGATTTTGAGTTTAACGTCCCTTTCAGCAGTGAGACTACATGAGACGTGGACCACATGAGCTCCCTGCGAAAATCGAACCTGGGTCTAGCACCGCAAAGGTGTATACGCTAACCGCTTAGCCGTAAAGAAGCTCGAAAACACGTTCGACTGAGATGTATATTCTCGTGTACCTTCACTCGATGATCCGTCAATACATATTATGATGAATTTTATTAATCATTTCTTCAGTTGTGACAACACCCTTTCTTTGCACGACCTGAACATTCAGCATCGTTCACGCTCGTACGATCAACAACAACGAAATTCTCTGAACTACTTTTCCTTCATTTCATGATACGAGATAGGGACGTATGTAGGGGGTGGGTCCTTCCCCCCCCCCGAAATTTCGATCTTTGTGTAAATTTATCCTAATTTTAGGGGCAATTTTAGGAATTTTAATATAAAATACCCTCATATTGAGTTTGGACCCCTCCCGAAATAAATTCCTGCGTACGCTACTGATACGAGACAGTGTCTCAATAATACTTTTCAAGTTCTTCTTTTCCTT